>NC_091995.1:56914361-57164361 GCF_044704955.1 Pristiophorus japonicus
ATAGGGTTACAGGGACTGACACATCTCTCAGGATAGGGTTACAGGGACTGACACATCTCTCAGGATAGGGTTACAGGGACTGACACATCTCTCAGGACAGGGTTACATGGACTGACACATCCCTCAGGATAGGGTTCCAGGGACAGACACATCACTCAGGATAGGTACTGACTGACACATCTCTCAGGGTAGGGTTACAGGGACTGACACATCTCTCAGGATAGGGTTACAGGGACTGACACATCTCTCAGGATAGGCTTACAGGGACTGACACATCTCTCAGGATAGGATTACAGGGACTGACACATCTCTCAGGATAGGGTTACAGGGACTGACACATCTCTCAGGATAGGGTTACAGGGACTGACACATCTCCCAGGATAGTGTTACAGGGCCTGACACACCTCTCAGGATAGGGTTACAGGGACTGGCACAACTCTCAGGATAGGGTTACAGGGACTGACACATCACTCAGGATAGGTACTGACTGACACATCTCTCAGGGTAGGGTTACAGGGACTGACACATCTCTCAGGATAGGGTTACAGGGACTGACTGACACATCTCTCAGGATAGGGTTACAGGGACTGACACATCTCTCAGGATAGGGTTACAGGGACCGACACATCTCTCAGGATAGGGTTACAGGGACTGACTGACACATCTCTCAGGATAGGGTGACAGAGACTGACACATCACTCAGCGTAGTGTTACAGGGACTGACACATCTCTCAGGATAGGCTTACAGGGACTGACACATCTCTCAGCGTAGTGTTACAGGGACTGACACATCTCTCAGGATAGGGTTACAGGGACTGACACATCTCTCAGGATAGGGTTACAGGGACTGACACATCTCTCAGGATAGTGTTACAGGGATTGACACACCTCTCAGGATAGGGTTACAGGGACTGGCACATCTCTCAGGATAGGGTTACAGGGACTGACACATCTGTCAGGGTAGGGTTACAGGGACTGACACATCTCTCAGGATAGGGTTACAGGGACTGACTGACACATCTCTCAGGATAGGGTTACAGGGACCGACACATCTCTCAGGATAGAGTTACAGGGACTGACTGACACATCTCTCAGGATAGGGTTGCAGAGACTGACACATCTCTCAGCGTAGTGTTACAGGGACTGACACATCTCTCAGGATAGGGTTACAGGGACTGACACATCTCTCAGGATAGGGTTACAGGGACTGACACATCTCTCAGGATAGGGTTACAGGGACTGACACATCTCTCAGGATAGGGTTACAGGGACTGACACATCTCTCAGGATAGAGTTACAAGGACTGACTGACACATCTCTCAGGATAGGGTTACAGGGACTGACTCATCTCTCAGGGTAGGGTTACAGGGACTGACTGACACATCTCTCAGGGCAGTGTTACTGGGACTGAAACATCTCTCAGGATTGGGCTACAGGGACTGACACACCTCTCAGGATAGGGACTGACTGACACATCTCTCAGGATAGGGTTACAGGGACTGACACATCTCTCAGGAAAGGGTTACAGGGACTGACACATCTCTCAGGATAGGGTTGCAGGGACTGACTGACACAACTCTCAGGGTAGTGTTACAGGGACCGACACATCTCTCAGGATAGGGTTACAGGGAGTGACACATCTCTCAGGATCGGGTTACAGGGACTGACTGACCCTTCCCTCAGGATAGGGTTACAGGGACTGACACATCTCTCAGGATAGGGTTACAGGGACTGACACATCTCTCAGGACAGGGTTACTGGGCTGACACATCCCTCGGGATAGGGTTCCAGGGACTGACACATCACTCAGGATAGGTACTGACTGACACATCTCTCAGGGTAGGGTTACAGGGACTGACACATCTCTCAGGATAGGGTTACAGGGACTGACTGACACATCTCTCAGGATAGGGTTACAGGGACTGACACATCTCTCAGGATAGGGTTACAGGGACCGACACATCTCTCAGGATAGGGTTACAGGGACTGACTGACACATCTCTCAGGATAGGGTTACAGAGACTGACACATCACTCAGCGTAGTGTTACAGGGACTGACACATCTCTCAGGATAGGCTTAGAGGGACTGACACATCTCTCAGCGTAGTGTTACAGGGACTGACACATCTCTCAGGATAGGGTTACAGGGACTGACACATCTCTCAGGATAGGGTTACAGGGACTGACACATCTCTCAGGATAGTGTTACAGGGATTGACACACCTCTCAGGATAGGGTTACAGGGACTGGCACATCTCTCAGGATAGGGTTACAGGGACTGACACATCTCTCAGGGTAGGGTTACAGGGACTGACACATCTCTCAGGATAGGGTTACAGGGACTGACTGACACATCTCTCAGGATAGGGTTACAGGGACCGACACATCTCTCAGGATAGAGTTACAGGGACTGACTGACACATCTCTCAGGATAGGGTTGCAGAGACTGACACATCTCTCAGCGTAGTGTTACAGGGACTGACACATCTCTCAGGATAGGGTTACAGGGACTGACACATCTCTCAGGATAGGGTTACAGGGACTGACACATCTCTCAGGATAGGGTTACAGGGACTGACACATCTCTCAGGATAGGGTTACAGGGACTGACACATCTCTCAGGATAGAGTTACAAGGACTGACTGACACATCTCTCAGGATAGGGTTACAGGGACTGACTCATCTCTCAGGGTAGGGTTACAGGGACTGACTGACACATCTCTCAGGGCAGTGTTACTGGGACTGAAACATCTCTCAGGATTGGGCTACAGGGACTGACACATCTCTCAGGATAGGGACTGACTGACACATCTCTCAGGATAGGGTTACAGGGACTGACACATCTCTCAGGATAGGGTTACAGGGACTGACACATCTCTCAGGATAGGGTTGCAGGGACTGACTGACACAACTCTCAGGGTAGTGTTACAGGGACCGACACATCTCTCAGGATAGGGTTACAGGGAGTGACACATCTCTCAGGATCGGGTTACAGGGACTGACTAACCCTTCCCTCAGGATAGGGTTACAGGGACTGACACATCTCTCAGGATTGGGTTACAGTGACTGACACATCTCTCAGGGTAGTGTTACAGCGACTGACACATCTCTCAGGATAGGGTTACAGGGACTGACACATCTCTCAGGATAGGGTTACAGGGAGTGAAACATCTCTCAGGATCGGGTTACAGGGACTGACTGACCCTTCTCTCAGGATAGGGTTACAGGGACTGACACATCTCTCAGGATTGGGTTACAGTGACTGACACACCTCTCAGGGTAGTGTTACAGGGACTGACACATCTCTCAGGATAGGGTTACAGGGACTGACACATCTCTCAGGATAGGGTTACAGGGACTGACACATTTCTCAGGATAGGGTTACAGGGACTGACACATCCCTCAGGATAGGGTTCCAGGCACTGACACATCTCTCAGGATAGGTACTGACTGACACATCTCTCAGGGTAGGGTTACAAGGACTGACACATCTCTCAGGATAGGGTGACAGGGACTGACTGACACATCTCTCAGGATTGGGTTACAGGGACTGACACAACTCTCAGGATAGGGTTACTGGGACCGACACATCTCTCAAGATAGGGTTACAGGGACTGACTGACACATCTCTCAGGATAGGGTTACAGAGACTGACACATCTCTCAGGGTAGTGTTACAGGGACTGACACATCTCTCAGGATAGGGTTACATGGACTGACACATCTCTCAAGATAGGGTTGCAGGGACTGACTGACACATCTCTCAGGATAGGGTTACAGGGACTGACACATCTCTCAGGATAGGGTTACAGGGACTGACTGACACATCTCTCAGGATAGGGTTACAGGGACTGACACATCTCTCAGGATAGGGTTACAGGGACTGACACATCTCTCAGGATAGGGTTACAGGGACTGACACATCTCTCAGGACAGGGTTACATGGACTGACACATCCCTCAGGATAGGGTTCCAGGGACTGACACATCACTCAGGATAGGTACTGACTGACACATCTCTCAGGGTAGGGTTACTGGGACTGACACATCTCTCAGGATAGGGTTACAGGGACTGACTGACACATCTCTCAGGATAGGGTTACAGGGACTGACACATCTCTCAGGATAGGGTTACAGGGACCGACACATCTCTCAGGATAGGGTTACAGGGACTGACTGACACATCTCTCAGGATAGGGTTACAGAGACTGACACATCACTCAGCGTAGTGTTACAGGGACTGACACATCTCTCAGGATAGGCTTACAGGGACTGACACATCTCTCAGGATAGGATTACAGGGACTGACACATCTCTCAGGATAGGGTTACAGGGACTGACACATCTCTCAGGATAGTGTTACAGGGACTGACACATCTCCCAGGATAGTGTTACAGGGCCTGACACACCTCTCAGGATAGGGTTACAGGGACTGGCACAACTCTCAGGATAGGGTTACAGGGACTGACACTTCTCTCAGGATAGAGTTACAGGGACTGACACATTCCTCAGGGTAGGGTCACAGGGACTGACACATCTCTCAGGATAAGGTTACAGGGACTGACTGACACATCTCTCAGGATAGGGTTACAGGGACCGACACATCTCTCAGGATAGAGTTACAGAGACTGACTGACACATCTCTCAGGATAGGGTTGCAGAGACTGACACATCTCTCAGCGTAGTGTTACAGGGACTGACACATCTCTCAGGATAGGGTTACAGGGACTGACACATCTCTCAGGATAGGGTTACAGGGACTGACACATCTCTCAGGATAGGGTTACAGAGACTGACACATCTCTCAGGATAGCCTTACAGGGACTGAGACATCTCTCAGGATAGAGTTACAAGGACTGACTGACACATCTCTCAGGATAGGGTTACAGGGAGTGACACATCTCTCAGGATCGGGTTACAGGGACTGACTGACCCTTCCCTCAGGATAGGGTTACAGGGACTGACACATCTCTCAGGATTGGGTTACAGTGACTGAAACATCTCTCAGGATTGGGCTACAGGGACTGACACATCTCTCAGGATAGGGACTGACTGACACATCTCTCAGGACAGGGTTACAGGGACTGACACATCTCTCAGGATAGGGTTACAGGGACTGACACATCTCTCAGGATAGGGTTGCAGGGACTGACTGACACAACTCTCAGGGTAGTGTTACAGGGACCGACACATCTCTCAGGATAGGGTTACAGGGAGTGACACATCTCTCAGGATCGGGTTACAGGGACTGACTGACCCTTCCCTCAGGATAGGGTTACAGGGACTGACACATCTCTCAGGATTGGGTTACAGTGACTGACACATCTCTCAGGGTAGTGTTACAGCGACTGACACATCTCTCAGGATAGGGTTACAGGGACTGACACATCTCTCAGGATAGGGTTACAGGGAGTGAAACATCTCTCAGGATCGGGTTACAGGGACTGACTGACCCTTCTCTCAGGATAGGGTTACAGGGACTGACACATTTCTCAGGATAGGGTTACAGGGACTGACACATCCCTCAGGATAGGGTTCCAGGCACTGACACATCTCTCAGGATAGGTACTGACTGACACATCTCTCAGGGTAGGGTTACAAGGACTGACACATCTCTCAGGATAGGGTGACAGGGACTGACTGACACATCTCTCAGGATTGGGTTACAGGGACTGACACAACTCTCAGGATAGGGTTACTGGGACCGACACATCTCTCAAGATAGGGTTACAGGGACTGACTGACACATCTCTCAGGATAGGGTTACAGAGACTGACACATCTCTCAGCGTAGTGTTACAGGGACTGAAACATCTCTCAGGATAGGGTTACAGGGACTGACACATCTCTCAGGATAGGGTTATAGGGACTGGCACATCTCTCAGGATAAGGTTACAGGGACTGACACATCTCTCAGGATAGGGTTACAGGGACTGACACATCTCGAAGGATAGAGTTACAGGGACTGACTGACACATCTCTCAGGGTAGTGTTACAGGGACTGACACATCTCTCAGGTTCGGGTTACTGGGCCTGACTGACCCTTCTCTCAGGATAGGGTTACAGAGACTGACACATCTCTCAACGTAGTGTTACAGGGACTGACACATCTCTCAGGATAGGGTTACAGGGACTGACACATCTCTCAGGATAGGGTTACAGGGACCGACACATCTCTCAAGATAGGGTTACAGGGACTGACTGACACATCTCTCAGGATAGGGTTACAGGGACTGACACATCTCTCAGGGTAGTGTTACAGGGACTGACACATCTCTCAGGATAGAGTTACAGGGACTGACTGACACATCTCTCAAGATCGGGTTGCAGGGACTGACACATCTCTCAGGATAGGGTTACTGGGACTGACACTTCTCTCAGGATAAGGTTACATGGACTGACACATCTCTCAGGATAGGGTTACAGGGACTGACACATCTCGAAGGATAGAGTTACAGGGACTGACTGACACATCTCTCAGGGTAGTGTTACAGGGACTGACACATCTCTCAGGATCGGGTTGCAGGGACTGACACATCTCTCAGGATAGGGTTACAGCGACTTACACATCTCTCAGGATAGAGTTACAGGGACTGACACATCTCTCAGGATCGGTTTACTGGGACTGACTGACCCTTCTCTCAGGATAGGGTTACAGGGACTGACACATCTCTCAGGATTGGGTTACAGTGACTGACACATCTCTCCGGGTAGTGTTACTTAGACTGACACATCTCTCAGGATAGGGTAACAGGGACTGACTGACACATCTCTCAGGATAGGGTTACATGGACTGACACATCTCTCAGGATCGGGTTGCAGGGACTGACTGACACATCTCTCAGGATAGGGTTACAGGGACTGACACATCTCTCAGGATAGGGTTACAGGGACTGACTGACATATCTCTCTGGATAGGGTTACAGGGACTGACACATCTCTCAGGATAGGGTTACAGGGACTGACACATCTCTCAGGATAGGGTTACAGGGACTGACACATCTCTCAGGACAGGGTTACATGGACTGACACATCCCTCAGGATAGGGTTCCAGGGACAGACACATCACTCAGGATAGGTACTGACTGACACATCTCTCAGGGTAGGGTTACAGGGACTGACACATCTCTCAGGATAGGGTTACAGGGACTGACACATCTCTCAGGATAGGCTTACAGGGACTGACACATCTCTCAGGATAGGATTACAGGGACTGACACATCTCTCAGGATAGGGTTACAGGGACTGACACATCTCTCAGGATAGGGTTACAGGGACTGACACATCTCCCAGGATAGTGTTACAGGGCCTGACACACCTCTCAGGATAGGGTTACAGGGACTGGCACAACTCTCAGGATAGGGTTACAGGGACTGACACATCACTCAGGATAGGTACTGACTGACACATCTCTCAGGGTAGGGTTACAGGGACTGACACATCTCTCAGGATAGGGTTACAGGGACTGACTGACACATCTCTCAGGATAGGGTTACAGGGACTGACACATCTCTCAGGATAGGGTTACAGGGACCGACACATCTCTCAGGATAGGGTTACAGGGACTGACTGACACATCTCTCAGGATAGGGTGACAGAGACTGACACATCACTCAGCGTAGTGTTACAGGGACTGACACATCTCTCAGGATAGGCTTACAGGGACTGACACATCTCTCAGCGTAGTGTTACAGGGACTGACACATCTCTCAGGATAGGGTTACAGGGACTGACACATCTCTCAGGATAGGGTTACAGGGACTGACACATCTCTCAGGATAGTGTTACAGGGATTGACACACCTCTCAGGATAGGGTTACAGGGACTGGCACATCTCTCAGGATAGGGTTACAGGGACTGACACATCTGTCAGGGTAGGGTTACAGGGACTGACACATCTCTCAGGATAGGGTTACAGGGACTGACTGACACATCTCTCAGGATAGGGTTACAGGGACCGACACATCTCTCAGGATAGAGTTACAGGGACTGACTGACACATCTCTCAGGATAGGGTTGCAGAGACTGACACATCTCTCAGCGTAGTGTTACAGGGACTGACACATCTCTCAGGATAGGGTTACAGGGACTGACACATCTCTCAGGATAGGGTTACAGGGACTGACACATCTCTCAGGATAGGGTTACAGGGACTGACACATCTCTCAGGATAGGGTTACAGGGACTGACACATCTCTCAGGATAGAGTTACAAGGACTGACTGACACATCTCTCAGGATAGGGTTACAGGGACTGACTCATCTCTCAGGGTAGGGTTACAGGGACTGACTGACACATCTCTCAGGGCAGTGTTACTGGGACTGAAACATCTCTCAGGATTGGGCTACAGGGACTGACACACCTCTCAGGATAGGGACTGACTGACACATCTCTCAGGATAGGGTTACAGGGACTGACACATCTCTCAGGAAAGGGTTACAGGGACTGACACATCTCTCAGGATAGGGTTGCAGGGACTGACTGACACAACTCTCAGGGTAGTGTTACAGGGACCGACACATCTCTCAGGATAGGGTTACAGGGAGTGACACATCTCTCAGGATCGGGTTACAGGGACTGACTGACCCTTCCCTCAGGATAGGGTTACAGGGACTGACACATCTCTCAGGATTGGGTAACAGTGACTGACACATCTCTCAGGGTAGTGTTACAGCGACTGAGACATCTCTCAGGATAGGGTTACAGGGACTGACACATCTCTCAGGATAGGGTTACAGGGACTGACACATCTCTCAGGATAGGGTTACAGGGACTGACACATCACTCAGGATAGGGTTACAGGGACTGACACATCTCTCAGGATAGGGTTACAGGGACTGACTGACACATCTCTCAGGATAGGGTTACTGGGACCGACACATCTCTCAGGATAGGTTTACAGGGACTGACTGACACATCTCTCAGGATAGGGTTACAGGGACTGACTGACACATCTCTCAGGATAGGGTTACAGGGACTGACACATCTCTCAGGATAGGGTTACAGGGACTGACACATCTCTCAGGATAGGGTTGCAGGGACTGACTGACACAACTCTCAGGGTAGTGTTACAGGGACCGACACATCTCTCAGGATAGGGTTACAGGGAGTGACACATATCTCAGGATCGGGTTACAGGGACTGACTGACCCTTCCCTCAGGATAGGGTTACAGGGACTGACACATCTCTCAGGATTGGGTTACAGTGACTGACACATCTCTCAGGGTAGTGTTACAGCGACTGACACATCTCTCAGGATAGGGTTACAGGGACTGACACATCTCTCAGGATAGGGTTACAGGGACTGACACATCTCTCAGGATAGGGTTACAGGGACTGACACATCACTCAGGATAGGGTTACAGGGACTGACACATCTCTCAGGATAGGGTTACAGGGACTGACTGACACATCTCTCAGGAT
This sequence comes from Pristiophorus japonicus, assembly GCF_044704955.1. Taxonomy (NCBI): domain Eukaryota; kingdom Metazoa; phylum Chordata; class Chondrichthyes; family Pristiophoridae; genus Pristiophorus; species Pristiophorus japonicus. The sequence continues at coordinate 56,923,783 of NC_091995.1, forward strand.
AGGGTTGCAGAGACTGACACATCTCTCAGCGTAGTGTTACAGGGACTGACACATCTCTCAGGATAGGGTTACAGGGACTGACACATCTCTCAGGATAGGGTTACAGGGACTGACACATCTCTCAGGATAGGGTTACAGGGACTAACACATCTCTCAGGATAGGGTTACAGAGACTGACACATCTCTCAGGATCGAGTTACAGGGACTGACTGACACATCTCTCAGGATAGGGTTACAGGGAATGACACATCTCTCAGGGTAGGGTTACAGGGACTGACTGACACATCTCTCAGGGCAGTGTTACAGGGACTGACACATCTCTCAGGATTGGGCTACATGGACTGACACATCTCTCAGGATAGGGACTGACTGACACATCTCTCAGGATAGGGTTACAGGGACTGACACATCTCTCAGGATAGGGTTACAGGGACTGACACATCTCTCAGGATAGGGTTACAGGGACTGGCACATCTCTCAGGATAGGGTTACAGGGACTGACACATCTGTCAGGATAGGGTTACAGGGACTGACACATTCCTCAGGGTCGGGTTACAGGGACTGACATATCTCTCAGGATAGGGTTACAGGGACTGACTGACACATCTCTCAGGATAGGGTTACAGGGACCGACACATCTCTCAGGATAGGGTTACAGGGACTGACTGACACATCTCTCAGGATAGGGTTGCAGAGACTGACACATCTCTGAGCAATGAGTTACAGGGACTGACACATCTCTCAGGATAGGGTTACAGGGACTGACACATCTCTCAGGATAGGGTTACAGGGACTGACACATCTCTCAGGATAGGGTTACAGGGACTGACACATCTCTCAGGATAGGGTTACAGGGACTGACACATCTCTCAGGATAGAGTTACAAGGACTGACTGACACATCTCTCAGGATAGGGTTACAGGGACAGACTCATCTCTCAGGGTAGGGTTACAGGGACTGACTGACACATCTCTCAGGGCAGTGTTACTGGGACTGACACATCTCTCAGGATTGGGCTACAGGGACTGACACATCTCTCAGGATAGGGACTGACTGACACATCTCTCAGGATAGGGTTACAGGGACTGACACATCTCTCAGGATAGGGTTACAGGGACTGACACATCACTCAGGATAGGGTTACAGGGACTGACACATCTCTCAGGATAGGGTTACAGGGACTGACACATCTCTCAGGGTAGGGTTACAGGGACTGACTGACACATCTCTCAGGATAGGGTTACAGGGACTGACACATCTCTCAGGATAGGGTTACAGGGACTGACACATCTCTCAGGATAGGGTTACAGGGACTGACACATCTCTCAGGATAGGGTTACAGGGACTGACACATCTCTCAGGATAGGGTTACAGGGACTGACACATCTCTCAGGACAGGGTTACAGGGCTGACACATCCCTCAGGATAGGGTTCCAGGGACTGACACATCACTCAGGATAGGTACTGACTGACACATCTCTCAGGGTAGGGTTACAGGGACTGACACATCTCTCAGGATAGGGTTACAGGGACTGACTGACACATCTCTCAGGATAGGGTTACAGGGACTGACACATCTCTCAGGATAGGGTTACAGGGACCGACACATCTCTCAGGATAGGGTTACAGGGACTGACTGACACATCTCTCAGGATAGGGTGACAGAGACTGACACATCACTCAGCGTAGTGTTACAGGGACTGACACATCTCTCAGGATAGGCTTACAGGGACTGACACATCTCTCAGCGTAGTGTTACAGGGACTGACACATCTCTCAGGATAGGGTTACAGGGACTGACACATCTCTCAGGATAGGGTTACAGGGACTGACACATCTCTCAGGATAGTGTTACAGGGATTGACACACCTCTCAGGATAGGGTTACAGGGACTGGCACATCTCTCAGGATAGGGTTACAGGGACTGACACATCTGTCAGGGTAGGGTTACAGGGACTGACACATCTCTCAGGATAGGGTTACAGGGACTGACTGACACATCTCTCAGGATAGGGTTACAGGGACCAACACATCTCTCAGGATAGAGTTACAGGGACTGACTGACACATCTCTCAGGATAGGGTTGCAGAGACTGACACATCTCTCAGCGTAGTGTTACAGGGACTGACACATCTCTCAGGATAGGGTTACAGGGACTGACACATCTCTCAGGATAGGGTTACAGGGACTGACACATCTCTCAGGATAGGGTTACAGGGACTGACACATCTCTCAGGATAGGGTTACAGGGACTGACACATCTCTCAGGATAGAGTTACAAGGACTGACTGACACATCTCTCAGGATAGGGTTACAGGGACTGACACATCTCTCAGGATAGAGTTACAAGGACTGACTGACACATCTCTCAGGATAGGGTTACAGGGAATGACACATCTCTCAGGGTAGGGTTACAGGGACTGACTGACACATCTCTCAGGGCAGTGTTACAGGGACTGACACATCTCTCAGGATTGGGCTACATGGACTGACACATCTCTCAGGATAGGGACTGACTGACACATCTCTCAGGATAGGGTTACAGGGACTGACACATCTCTCAGGATAGGGTTACAGGGACTGACACATCTCTCAGGATAGGGTTACAGGGACTGGCACATCTCTCAGGATAGGGTTACAGGGACTGACACATCTGTCAGGATAGGGTTACAGGGACTGACACATTCCTCAGGGTCGGGTTACAGGGACTGACATATCTCTCAGGATAGGGTTACAGGGACTGACTGACACATCTCTCAGGATAGGGTTACAGGGACCGACACATCTCTCAGGATAGGGTTACAGGGACTGACTGACACATCTCTCAGGATAGGGGTGCAGAGACTGACACATCTCTGAGCATAGTGTTACAGGGACTGACACATCTCTCAGGATAGGGTTACAGGGACAGACACATCTCTCAGGATAGGGTTACAGGGACTGACACATCTCTCAGGATAGGGTTACAGGGACTGACACATCTCTCAGGATAGGGTTACAGGGACTGACACATCTCTCAGGATAGAGTTACAAGGACTGACTGACACATCTGTCAGGATAGGGTTACAGGGACAGACTCATCTCTCAGGGTAGGGTTACAGGGACTGACTGACACATCTCTCAGGGCAGTGTTACTGGGACTGACACATCTCTCAGGATTGGGCTACAGGGACTGACACATCTCTCAGGATAGGGACTGACTGACACATCTCTCAGGATAGGGTTACAGGGACTGACACATCTCTCAGGATAGGGTTACAGGGACTGACACATCACTCAGGATAGGGTTACAGGGACTGACACATCTCTCAGGATAGGGTTACAGGGACTGACACATCTCTCAGGGTAGGGTTACAGGGACTGACTGACACATCTCTCAGGATAGGGTTACAGGGACTGACACATCTCTTAGGATAGGGTTACAGGGACTGACACATCTCTCAGGATAGGGTTACAGGGACTGACACATCTCTCAGGATAGGGTTACAGGGACTGACACATCTCTCAGGATAGGGTTACAGGGACTGACACATCTCTCAGGACAGGGTTACAGGGCTGACACATCCCTCAGGATAGGGTTCCAGGGACTGACACATCACTCAGGATAGGTACTGACTGACACATCTCTCAGGGTAGGGTTACAGGGACTGACACATCTCTCAGGATAGGGTTACAGGGACTGACTGACACATCTCTCAGGATAGGGTTACAGGGACTGACACATCTCTCAGGATAGGGTTACAGGGACCGACACATCTCTCAGGATAGGGTTACAGGGACTGACTGACACATCTCTCAGGATAGGGTGACAGAGACTGACACATCACTCAGCGTAGTGTTACAGGGACTGACACATCTCTCAGGATAGGCTTACAGGGACTGACACATCTCTCAGCGTAGTGTTACAGGGACTGACACATCTCTCAGGATAGGGTTACAGGGACTGACACATCTCTCAGGATAGGGTTACAGGGACTGACACATCTCTCAGGATAGTGTTACAGGGATTGACACACCTCTCAGGATAGGGTTACAGGGACTGGCACATCTCTCAGGATAGGGTTACAGGGACTGACACATCTGTCAGGGTAGGGTTACAGGGACTGACACATCTCTCAGGATAGGGTTACAGGGACTGACTGACACATCTCTCAGGATAGGGTTACAGGGACCAACACATCTCTCAGGATAGAGTTACAGGGACTGACTGACACATCTCTCAGGATAGGGTTGCAGAGACTGACACATCTCTCAGCGTAGTGTTACAGGGACTGACACATCTCTCAGGATAGGGTTACAGGGACTGACACATCTCTCAGGATAGGGTTACAGGGACTGACACATCTCTCAGGATAGGGTTACAGGGACTGACACATCTCTCAGGATAGGGTTACAGGGACTGACACATCTCTCAGGATAGAGTTACAAGGACTGACTGACACATCTCTCAGGATAGGGTTACAGGGACTGACTCATCTCTCAGGGTAGGGTTACAGGGACTGACTGACACATCTCTCAGGGCAGTGTTACTGGGACTGAAACATCTCTCAGGATTGGGCTACAGGGACTGACACACCTCTCAGGATAGGGACTGACTGACACATCTCTCAGGATAGGGTTACAGGGACTGACACATCTCTCAGGATAGGGTTACAGGGACTGACACATCTCTCAGGATAGGGTTGCAGGGACTGACTGACACAACTCTCAGGGTAGTGTTACAGGGACCGACACATCTCTCAGGATAGGGTTACAGGGAGTGACACATCTCTCAGGATCGGGTTACAGGGACTGACTGACCCTTCCCTCAGGATAGGGTTACAGGGACTGACACATCTCTCAGGATTGGGTTACAGTGACTGACACATCTCTCAGGGTAGTGTTACAGCGACTGACACATCTCTCAGGATAGGGTTACAGGGACTGACACATCTCTCAGGATAGGGTTACAGGGACTGACACATCTCTCAGGATAGGGTTACAGGGACTGACACATCACTCAGGATAGGGTTACAGGGACTGACACATCTCTCAGGATAGGGTTACAGGGACTGACTGACACATCTCTCAGGATAGGGTTACTGGGACCGACACATCTCTCAGGATAGGTTTACAGGGACTGACTGACACATCTCTCAGGATAGGGTTACAGGGACTGACTGACACATCTCTCAGGATAGGGTTACAGGGACTGACACATCTCTCAGGATAGGGTTACAGGGACTGACACATCTCTCAGGATAGGGTTGCAGGGACTGACTGACACAACTCTCAGGGTAGTGTTACAGGGACCGACACATCTCTCAGGATAGGGTTACAGGGAGTGACACATCTCTCAGGATCGGGTTACAGGGACTGACTGACCCTTCCCTCAGGATAGGGTTACAGGGACTGACACATCTCTCAGGATTGGGTTACAGTGACTGACACATCTCTCAGGGTAGTGTTACAGCGACTGACACATCTCTCAGGATAGGGTTACAGGGACTGACACATCTCTCAGGATAGGGTTACAGGGACTGACACATCTCTCAACGAAGTGTTACAGGGACTGACACATCTCTCAGGATAGGGTTACAGGGACTGACACATCTCTCAGGATAGGGTTACAGGGACTGACACATCTCTCAGGATAGGGTTACAGGGACTAACACATCTCTCAGGATCGGGTTACAGAGACTGACACATCTCTCAGGATCGAGTTACAGGGACTGACTGACACATCTCTCAGGATAGGGTTACAGGGAATGACACATCTCTCAGGGTAGGGTTACAGGGACTGACTGACACATCTCTCAGGGCAGTGTTACAGGGACTGACACATCTCTCAGGATTGGGCTATATGGACTGACACATCTCTCAGGATAGGGACTGACTGACACATCTCTCAGGATAGGGTTACAGGGACTGACACATCTCTCAGGATAGGGTTACAGGGACTGACACATCTCTCAGGATAGGATTACAGGGACTGGCACATCTCTCAGGATAGGGTTACAGGGACTGACACATCTGTCAGGATAGGGTTACAGGGACTGACACTTTCCTCAGGGTCGGGTTACAGGGACTGACATATCTCTCAGGATAGGGTTACAGGGACTGACTGACACATCTCTCAGGATAGGGTTACAGGGACCGACACATCTCTCAGGATAGGGTTACAGGGACTGACTGACACATCTCTCAGGATAGGGTTGCAGAGACTGACACATCTCTGAGCATAGTGTTACAGGGACTGACACATCTCTCAGGATAGGGTTACAGGGACTGACACATCTCTCAGGATAGGGTTACAGGGACTGACACATCTCTCAGGATAGGGTTACAGGGACTGACACATCTCTCAGGATAGGGTTACAGGGACTGACACATCTCTCAGGATAGAGTTACAAGGACTGACTGACACATCTCTCAGGATAGGGTTACAGGGACTGACTCATCTCTCAGGGTAGGGTTACAGGGACTGACTGACACATCTCTCAGGGCAGTGTTACTGGGACTGACACATCTCTCAGGATTGGGCTACAGGGACTGACACATCTCTCAGGATAGGGACTGACTGACACATCTCTCAGGATAGGGTTACAGGGACTGACACATCTCTCAGGATAGGGTTACAGGGACTGACACATCTCTCAGGATAGGGTTGCAGGGACTGACTGACACATCTCTCAGGGTAGTGTTACAGGGACCGACACATCTCTCAGGATAGGGTTACAGGGAGTGACACATCTCTCAGGATAGGGTTACAGGGACTGACACATCTCTCAGGATAGGGTTACAGGGACTGACACATCACTCAGGATAGGGTTACAGGGACTGACACATCTCTCAGGATAGGGTTACAGGGACTGACACATCTCTCAGGATAGGGTTACAGGGACTGACTGACACATCTCTCAGGATAGGGTTACAGGGACTGACACATCTCTCAGGATAGGGTTACAGGGACTGACACATCTCTCAGGATAGGGTTACAGGGACTGACACATCTCTCAGGATAGGGTTACAGGGACTGACACATCTCTCAGGATAGGGTTACAGGGACTGACACATCACTCAGGATAGGGTTACAGGGACTGACACATCTCTCAGGATAGGGTTACAGGGACTGACACATTCCTCAGGGTAGGGTTACAGGGACTGACTGACCCTTCCCTCAGGATAGGGTTGCAGGGACTGACACATCTCTCAGGATTGGGTTACAGTGACTGACACATCTCTCAGGGTAGTGTTACAGGGACTGACACATCTCTCAGGATAGGGTTACAGGGACTGACACATCTCTCAGGATAGGGTTACAGGGACTGACACATCTCTCAGGATAGGGTTACAGGGACTGACACATCACTCAGGATAGGGTTACAGGGACTGACACATCTCTCAGGATAGGGTTACAGGGACTGACACATTCCTCAGGGTAGGGTTACAGGGACTGACTGACACATCTCTCAGGATAGGGTTACAGGGACTGACACATCTCTCAGGGTAGGGTTACAGGGACTGACTGACACATCTCTCAGGGCAGTGTTACAGGGACTGACACATCTCTCAGGATTGGGACTGACTGACACATCTCTCAGGATAGGGTTACAGAGACTGACACATCACTCAGCGTAGTGTTACAGGGACTGACACATCTCTCAGGATAGGCTTACAGGGACTGACACATCTCTCAGGATAGGATTACAGGGACTGACACATCTCTCAGGATCGGGTTACAGGGACTGACACATCTCTCAGGATAGTGTTACAGGGCCTGACACACCTCTCAGGATAGGGTTACAGGGACTGGCACATCTCTCAGGATAGGGTTACAGGGACTGACACATCTCTCAGGATAGGGTTACAGGGACTGACACATTCCTCAGGGTAGGGTTACAGGGACTGACACATCTCTCAGGATAGGGTTACAGGGACTGACTGACACATCTCTCAGGATAGGGTTACAGGGACCGACACATCTCTCAGGATAGAGTTACAGGGACTGACTGACACATCTCTCAGGATAGGGTTGCAGAGACTGACACATCTCTCAGCGTAGTGTTACAGGGACTGACACATCTCTCAGGATAGGGTTACAGGGACTGACACATCTCTCAGGATAGGGTTACAGGGACTGACACATCTCTCAGGGTAGGGTTACAGGGACTGACTGACACATCTCTCAGGGCAGTGTTACTGGGACTGACACATCTCTCAGGATTGGGCTACAGGGACTGACACATCTCTCAGGATAGGGACTGACTGACACATCTCTCAGGATAGGGTTACAGGGACTGACACATCTCTCAGGATAGGGTTACAGGGACTGACACATCTCTCAGGATAGGGTTGCAGGGACTGACTGACACATCTCTCAGGGTAGTGTTACAGGGACCGACACATCTCTCAGGATAGGGTTACAGGGAGTGACACATCTCTCAGGATCGGGTTACAGGGACTGACTGACCCTTCCCTCAGGATAGGGTTACAGGGACTGACACATCTCTCAGGATTGGGTTACAGTGACTGACACATCTCTGAAGATAGGATTACAGGGACTGACACATCTCTCAGGATAGGGTTACAGGGACTGACACATCTCTCAGGATAGAGTTACAGGGACTGACACATCTCTCAGGATAGGGACTGACTGACACATCTCTCAGGATAGGGTTACAGGGACTGACTGACACATCTCTCAGGATAGGGTTACATGGACTGACACATCTCTCAGGATCGGGTTGCAGGGACTGACTGACACATCTCTCAGGATAGGGTTACAGGGACTGACACATCTCTCAGGATAGGGTTACAGGGACTGACACATCTCTCAGGACAGGGTTACAGGGCTGACACATCCCTCAGGATAGGGTTCCAGGGACTGACACATCACTCAGGATAGGTACTGACTGACACATCTCTCAGGGTAGGGTTACAGGGACTGACACATCTCTCAGGATAGGGTTACAGGGACTGACTGACACATCTCTCAGGATAGGGTTACAGGGACTGACACATCTCTCAGGATAGGGTTACAGGGACCGACACATCTCTCAGGATAGGGTTACAGGGACTGACTGACACATCTCTCAGGATTGGGTTACAGAGACTGACACATCACTCAGCGTAGTGTTACAGGGACTGACACATCTCTCAGGATAGGCTTACAGGGACTGACACATCTCTCAGGATAGGATTACAGGGACTGACACATCTCTCAGGATAGGATTACAGGGACTGACACATCTCTCAGGATAGGGTTACAGGGACTGACACGTCTCTCAGGGTAGGGTCACAGGGACTGACACATCTCTCAGGATAGGGTTACAGGGACCGACACATCTCTCAGGATAGGGTTACAGGGACTGACTGACACATCTCTCAGGATTGGGTTACAGAGACTGACACATCACTCAGCGTAGTGTTACAGGGACTGACACATCTCTCAGGATAGGATTACAGGGACTGACACATCTCTCAGGATAGTGTTACAGGGATTGACACACCTCTCAGGATAGGGTTACAGGGACTGGCACATCTCTCAGGATAGGGTTACAGGGACTGACACGTCTCTCAGGGTAGGGTTACAGGGACTGACACATCTCTCAGGATAGGGTTACAGGGACTGACTGACACATCTCTCAGGATAGGGTTACAGGGACCGACACATCTCTCAGGATAGAGTTACAGGGACTGACTGACACATCTCTCAGGATAGGGTTGCAGAGACTGACACATCTCTCAGCGTAGTGTTTCAGGGACTGACACATCTCTCAGGATAGGGTTACAGGGACTGACACATCTCTCAGGATAGGGTTACAGGGACTGACACATCTCTCAGGATAGGGTTACAGGGACTGACACATCTCTCAGGATAGGGTTACAGGGACTGACACATCTCTCAGGATAGAGTTACAAGGACTGACTGACACATCTCTCAGGATAGGGTTACAGGGACTGACTCATCTCTCAGGATAGGGTTACAGGGACTGACACATCTCTCAGGATAGTGTTACAGGGATTGACACACCTCTCAGGATAGGGTTACAGGGACTGGCACATCTCTCAGGATAGGGTTACAGGGACTGACACATCTCTCAGGGTAGGGTTACAGGGACTGACACATCTCTCAGGATAGGGTTACAGGGACTGACTGACACATCTCTCAGGATAGGGTTACAGGGACCGACACATCTCTCAGGATTGGGTTACAGTGACTGAAACATCTCTCAGGATAGGGTTGCAGAGACTGACACATCTCTCAGGATAGGGTTACAGGGACTGATACATCTCTCAGGATAGGGTTACAGGGACTGACACATCTCTCAGGATAGGGTTACAGGGACTGACACATCACTCAGGATAGGGTTACAGGGACTGACACATCTCTCAGGATAGGGTTACAGGGACTGACTGACACATCTCTCAGGATAGGGTTACAGGGACCGACACATCTCTCAGGATAGGTTTACAGGGACTGACTGACACATCTCTCAGGATAGGGTTACAGGGACTGACTGACACATCTCTCAGGATAGGGTTACAGGGACTGACACATCTCTCAGGATAGGGTTACAGGGACTGACACATCTCTCAGGATAGGGTTGCAGGGACTGACTGACACAACTCTCAGGGTAGTGTTACAGGGACCGACACATCTCTCACGATAGGGTTACAGGGAGTGACACATCTCTCAGGATCGGGTTACAGGGACTGACTGACCCTTCCCTCAGGATAGGGTTACAGGGACTGACACATCTCTCAGGATTGGGTTACAGTGACTGACACATCTCTCAGGATAGGGTTACAGGGACTGACACATCTCTCAGGATAGGGTTACAGGGACTAACACATCTCTCAGGATAGGGTTACAGGGACTGACACATCTCTCAGGATAGGGTTACAGGGACTGACACATCTCTCAGGGTAGGGTTACAGGGACTGACTGACACATCTCTCAGGGCAGTGTTACAGGGACTGACACATCTCTCAGGATTGGGCTATAGGGACTGACACATCTCTCAGGATAGGGACTGACTGACACATCTCTCAGGATAGGGTTACAGGGACTGACACATCTCTCAGGATAGGGTTACAGGGACTGACACATCTCTCAGGATAGGGTTACAGGGACTGGCACATCTCTCAGGATACGGTTACAGGGACTGACACATCTGTCAGGATAGGGTTACAGGGACTGACACATTCCTCAGGGTCGGGTTACAGGGACTGACATATCTCTCAGGATAGGGTTACAGGGACTGACTGACACATCTCTCAGGATAGGGTTACAGGGACCGACACATCTCTCAGGATAGGGTTACAGGGACTGACTGACACATCTCTCAGGATAGGGTTGCAGAGACTGACACATCTCTGAGCATAGTGTTCCAGGGACTGACACATCTCTCAGGATAGGGTTACAGGGACTGACACATCTCTCAGGATAGGGTTACAGGGACTGACACATCTCTCAGGATAGGGTTACAGGGACTGACACATCTCTCAGGATAGGGTTACAGGGACTGACACATCTCTCAGGATAGAGTTACAAGGACTGACTGACACATCTCTCAGGATAGGGTTACAGGGACTGACTCATCTCTCAGGGTAGGGTTACAGGGACTGACTGACACATCTCTCAGGGCAGTGTTACTGGGACTGACACATCTCTCAGGATTGGGCTACAGGGACTGACACATCTCTCAGGATAGGGACTGACTGACACATCTCTCAGGATAGGGTGACAGGGACTGACACATCTCTCAGGATAGGGTTACAGGGACTGACACATCTCTCAGGATCGGGTTGCAGGGACTGACTGACACATCTCTCAGGGTAGTGTTATAGGGACCGACACATCTCTCAGGATAGGGTTACAGGGAGTGACACATCTCTCAGGATCGGGTTACAGGGACTGACTGACCCTTCCCTCAGGATAGGGTTACAGGGACTGACACATCTTTCAGGATTGGGTTACAGTGACTGACACATCTCTCAGGATAGGGTTACAGGGACTGACACATCTCTCAGGATAGGGTTACAGGGACTGACACATCTCTCAGGACAGGGTTACAGGGCTGACACATCCCTCAGGATAGGGTTCCAGGGACTGACACATCACTCAGGATAGGTACTGACTGACACATCTCTCAGGGTAGGGTTACAGGGACTGACACATCTCTCAGGATAGGGTTACAGGGACCGACACATCTCTCAGGATAGGGTTACAGGGACTGACTGACACATCTCTCAGGATTGGGTTACAGAGACTGACACATCACTCAGCGTAGTGTTACAGGGACTGACACATCTCTCAGGATAGGCTTACAGGGACTGACACATCTCTCAGGATAGGATTACAGGGACTGACACACCTCTCAGGATAGGGTGACAGGGACTGACACATCTCTCAGGATAGGGTTACAGGGACTGACACATCTCTCAGGATAGTGTTGCAGGGATTGACACACCTCTCAGGATAGGGTTACAGGGACTGGCACATCTCTCAGGATAGGGTTACAGGGACTGACACATCTCTCAGGGTAGGGTTACAGGGACTGACTCATCTCTCAGGATAGGGTTACAGGGACTGACACATCTCTCAGGATAGTGTTACAGGGATTGACACACCTCTCAGTATAGGGTTACAGGGACTGGCACATCTCTCAGGATAGGGTTACAGGGACTGACACATCTCTCAGGGTAGGGTTACAGGGACTGACACATCTCTCAGGATAGGGTTACAGGGACTGACTGACACATCTCTCAGGATAGGGTTACAGGGACCGACACATCTCTCAGGATAGAGTTACAGGGACTGACTGACACATCTCTCAGGATAGGGTTGCAGAGACTGACACATCTCTCAGCGTAGTGTTACAGGGACTGACACATCTCTCAGGATAGGGTTACAGGGACTGACACATCTCTCAGGATAGGGTTACAGGGACTGACACATCTCTCAGGATAGGGTTACAGGGACTGACACATCTCTCAGGATAGGGTTACAGGGACTGACACATCTCTCAGGATAGAGTTACAAGGACTGACTGACACATCTCTCAGGATAGGGTTACAGGGACTGACTCATCTCTCAGGGTAGGGTTACAGGGACTGACTGACACATCTCTCAGGGCAGTGTTACTGGTACTGAAACATCTCTCAGGATTGGGCTACAGGGACTGACACATCTCTCAGGATAGGGACTGACTGACACATCTCTCAGGATAGGGTTACAGGGACTGACACATATCTCAGGATAGGGTTGCAGGGACTGACTGACACAACTCTCAGGGTAGTGTTACAGGGACCGACACATCTCTCAGGATAGGGTTACAGGGAGTGACACATCTCTCAGGATCGGGTTACAGGGACTGACTGACCCTTCCCTCAGGATAGGGTTACAGGGACTGACACATCTCTCAGGATTGGGTTACAGTGACTGACACATCTCTCAGGGTAGTGTTACAGCGACTGACACATCTCTCTGGATAGGGTTACAGGGACTGATACATCTCTCAGGATAGGGTTACAGGGACTGACACATCTCTCAGGATAGGGTTACAGGGACTGACACATCACTCAGGATAGGGTTACAGGGACTGACACATCTCTCAGGATAGGGTTACAGGGACTGACTGACACATCTCTCAGGATAGGGTTACAGGGACCGACACATCTCTCAGGATAGGGTTACAGGGACTGACTGACACATCTCTCAGGATAGGGTTACAGGGACTGACTGACACATCTCTCAGGATAGGGTTACAGGGACTGACACATCTCTCAGGATAGGGTTACAGGGACTGACACATCTCTCAGGATAGGGTTGCAGGGACTGACTGACACAACTCTCAGGGTAGTGTTACAGGGACCGACACATCTCTCAGGATAGGGTTACAGGGAGTGACACATCTCTCAGGATCGGGTTACAGGGACTGACTGACCCTTCCCTCAGGATAGGGTTACAGGGACTGACACATCTCTCAGGATTGGGTTACAGTGACTGACACATCTCTCAGGGTAGTGTTACAGCGACTGACACATCTCTCAGGATAGGGTTACAGGGACTGACTGACACATCTCTCAGGATAGGGTTACAGGGACTGACTGACACATCTCTCAGGATAGGGTTACAGGGACTGACACATCTCTCAGGATAGGGTTACAGGGACTGACACATCTCTCAGGATAGGGTTGCAGGGACTGACTGACACAACTCTCAGGGTAGTGTTACAGGGACCGACACATCTCTCAGGATAGGGTTACAGGGAGTGACACATCTCTCAGGATCGGGTTACAGGGACTGACTGACCCTTCCCTCAGGATAGGGTTACAGGGACTGACACATCTCTCAGGATTGGGTTACAGTGACTGACACATCTCTCAGGTTAGTGTTACAGCGACTGACACATCTCTCAGGATAGGGTTACAGGGACTGACACATCTCTCAGGATAGAGTTACAGGGACTGACACATCACTCAGGATAGGGTTACAGGGACTGACACATCTCTCAGGATAGGGTTACAGGGACTGACTGACACATCTCTCAGGATAGGGTTACAGGGACCGACACATCTCTCAGGATAGGGTTACAGGGACTGACTGACACATCTCTCAGGATAGGGTTGCAGAGACTGACACATCTCTCAGCGTAGTGTTACAGGGACTGACACATCTCTCAGGATAGGGTTACAGGGACTGACACATCTCTCAGGATAGGGTTACAGGGACTAACACATCTCTCAGGATAGGGTTACAGGGACTGACACATCTCTCAGGATAGAGTTACAGGGACTGACTGACACATCTCTCAGGATAGGGTGACAGGGACTGACACATCTCTCAGGGTAGGGTTACAGGGACTGACTGACACATCTCTCAGGGCAGTGTTACAGGGACTGACACATCTCTCAGGATTGGGCTATAGAGACTGACACATCTCTCAGGATAGGGACTGACTGACACATCTCTCAGGATAGGGTTACAGGGACTGACACATCTCTCAGGATAGGGTTACAGGGACTGACACATCTCTCAGGATAGGGTTACAGGGACTGGCACATCTCTCAGGATAGGGTTACAGGGACTGACACATCTGTCAGGATAGGGTTACAGGGACTGACACATTCCTCAGGGTCGGGTTACAGGGACTGACATATCTCTCAGGATAGGGTTACAGGGACTGACTGACACATCTCTCAGGATAGGGTGACAGGGACCGACACATCTCTCAGCATAGGGTTACAGGGACTGACACATCTCTCAGGATAGGGTTTCAGGGACTGACACATCACTCAGGATAGGGTTACAGGGACTGACACATCTCTCAGGATAGGGTTACAGGGACTGACTGACACATCTCTCAGGATAGGGTTACTGGGACCGACACATCTCTCAGGATAGGTTTACAGGGACTGACTGACACATCTCTCAGGATAGGGTTACAGGGACTGACTGACACATCTCTCAGGATAGGGTTACAGGGACTGACACATCTCTCAGGATAGGGTTACAGGGACTGACACATCTCTCAGGATAGGGTTGCAGGGACTGACTGACACAACTCTCAGGGTAGTGTTACAGGGACCGACACATCTCTCAGGATAGGGTTACAGGGAGTGACACATCTCTCAGGATCGGGTTACAGGGACTGACTGACCCTTCCCTCAGGATAGGGTTACAGGGACTGACACATCTCTCAGGATTGGGTTACAGTGACTGACACATCTCTCAGGGTAGTGTTACAGCGACTGACACATCTCTCAGGATAGGGTTACAGGGACTGACACATCTCTCAGGATAGGGTTACAGGGACTGACACATCTCTCAACGAAGTGTTACAGGGACTGACACATCTCTCAGGATAGGGTTACAGGGACTGACACATCTCTCAGGATAGGGTTACAGGGACTGACACATCTCTCAGGATAGGGTTACAGGGACTAACACATCTCTCAGGATCGGGTTACAGAGACTGACACATCTCTCAGGATCGAGTTACAGGGACTGACTGACACATCTCTCAGGATAGGGTTACAGGGAATGACACATCTCTCAGGGTAGGGTTACAGGGACTGACTGACACATCTCTCAGGGCAGTGTTACAGGGACTGACACATCTCTCAGGATTGGGCTATATGGACTGACACATCTCTCAGGATAGGGACTGACTGACACATCTCTCAGGATAGGGTTACAGGGACTGACACATCTCTCAGGATAGGGTTACAGGGACTGACACATCTCTCAGGATAGGATTACAGGGACTGGCACATCTCTCAGGATAGGGTTACAGGGACTGACACATCTGTCAGGATAGGGTTACAGGGACTGACACTTTCCTCAGGGTCGGGTTACAGGGACTGACATATCTCTCAGGATAGGGTTACAGGGACTGACTGACACATCTCTCAGGATAGGGTTACAGGGACCGACACATCTCTCAGGATAGGGTTACAGGGACTGACTGACACATCTCTCAGGATAGGGTTGCAGAGACTGACACATCTCTGAGCATAGTGTTACAGGGACTGACACATCTCTCAGGATAGGGTTACAGGGACTGACACATCTCTCAGGATAGGGTTACAGGGACTGACACATCTCTCAGGATAGGGTTACAGGGACTGACACATCTCTCAGGATAGGGTTACAGGGACTGACACATCTCTCAGGATAGAGTTACAAGGACTGACTGACACATCTCTCAGGATAGGGTTACAGGGACTGACTCATCTCTCAGGGTAGGGTTACAGGGACTGACTGACACATCTCTCAGGGCAGTGTTACTGGGACTGACACATCTCTCAGGATTGGGCTACAGGGACTGACACATCTCTCAGGATAGGGACTGACTGACACATCTCTCAGGATAGGGTTACAGGGACTGACACATCTCTCAGGATAGGGTTACAGGGACTGACACATCTCTCAGGATAGGGTTGCAGGGACTGACTGACACATCTCTCAGGGTAGTGTTACAGGGACCGACACATCTCTCAGGATAGGGTTACAGGGAGTGACACATCTCTCAGGATAGGGTTACAGGGACTGACACATCTCTCAGGATAGGGTTACAGGGACTGACACATCACTCAGGATAGGGTTACAGGGACTGACACATCTCTCAGGATAGGGTTACAGGGACTGACACATCTCTCAGGGTAGGGTTACAGGGACTGACTGACACATCTCTCAGGATAGGGTTACAGGGACTGACACATCTCTCAGGATAGGGTTACAGGGACTGACACATCTCTCAGGATAGGGTTACAGGGACTGACACATCTCTCAGGATAGGGTTACAGGGACTGACACATCTCTCAGGATAGGGTTACAGGGACTGACACATCACTCAGGATAGGGTTACAGGGACTGACACATCTCTCAGGATAGGGTTACAGGGACTGACACATTCCTCAGGGTAGGGTTACAGGGACTGACTGACCCTTCCCTCAGGATAGGGTTGCAGGGACTGACACATCTCTCAGGATTGGGTTACAGTGACTGACACATCTCTCAGGGTAGTGTTACAGGGACTGACACATCTCTCAGGATAGGGTTACAGGGACTGACACATCTCTCAGGATAGGGTTACAGGGACTGACACATCTCTCAGGATAGGGTTACAGGGACTGACACATCACTCAGGATAGGGTTACAGGGACTGACACATCTCTCAGGATAGGGTTACAGGGACTGACACATTCCTCAGGGTAGGGTTACAGGGACTGACTGACACATCTCTCAGGATAGGGTTACAGGGACTGACACATCTCTCAGGGTAGGGTTACAGGGACTGACTGACACATCTCTCAGGGCAGTGTTACAGGGACTGACACATCTCTCAGGATTGGGACTGACTGACACATCTCTCAGGATAGGGTTACAGGGACTGACACATCACTCAGCGTAGTGTTACAGGGACTGACACATCTCTCAGGATAGGCTTACAGGGACTGACACATCTCTCAGGATAGGATTACAGGGACTGACACATCTCTCAGGATCGGGTTACAGGGACTGACACATCTCTCAGGATAGTGTTACAGGGCCTGACACACCTCTCAGGATAGGGTTACAGGGACTGGCACATCTCTCAGGATAGGGTTACAGGGACTGACACATCTCTCAGGATAGGGTTACAGGGACTGACACATTCCTCAGGGTAGGGTTACAGGGACTGACACATCTCTCAGGATAGGGTTACAGGGACTGACTGACACATCTCTCAGGATAGGGTTACAGGGACCGACACATCTCTCAGGATAGAGTTACAGGGACTGACTGACACATCTCTCAGGATAGGGTTGCAGAGACTGACACATCTCTCAGCGTAGTGTTACAGGGACTGACACATCTCTCAGGATAGGGTTACAGGGACTGACACATCTCTCAGGATAGGGTTACAGGGACTGACACATCTCTCAGGGTAGGGTTACAGGGACTGACTGACACATCTCTCAGGGCAGTGTTACTGGGACTGACACATCTCTCAGGATTGGGCTTCAGGGACTGACACATCTCTCAGGATAGGGACTGACTGACACATCTCTCAGGATAGGGTTACAGGGACTGACACATCTCTCAGGATAGGGTTACAGGGACTGACACATCTCTCAGGATAGGGTTGCAGGGACTGACTGACACATCTCTCAGGGTAGTGTTACAGGGACCGACACATCTCTCAGGATAGGGTTACAGGGAGTGACACATCTCTCAGGATCGGGTTACAGGGACTGACTGACCCTTCCCTCAGGATAGGGTTACAGGGACTGACACATCTCTCAGGATTGGGTTACAGTGACTGACACATCTCTGAAGATAGGATTACAGGGACTGACACATCTCTCAGGATAGGGTTACAGGGACTGACACATCTCTCAGGATAGAGTTACAGGGACTGACACATCTCTCAGGATAGGGACTGACTGACACATCTCTCAGGATAGGGTTACAGGGACTGACTGACACATCTCTCAGGATAGGGTTACATGGACTGACACATCTCTCAGGATCGGGTTGCAGGGACTGACTGACACATCTCTCAGGATAGGGTTACAGGGACTGACACATCTCTCAGGATAGGGTTACAGGGACTGACTGACAAATCTCTCAGGATAGGGTTACAGGGACTGACACATCTCTCAGGATAGGGTTACAGGGACTGACACATCTCTCAGGATAGGGTTACAGGGACTGACACATCTCTCAGGACAGGGTTACAGGGCTGACACATCCCTCAGGATAGGGTTCCAGGGACTGACACATCACTCAGGATAGGTACTGACTGACACATCTCTCAGGGTAGGGTTACAGGGACTGACACATCACTCAGCGTAGTGTTACAGGGACTGACACATCTCTCAGGATAGGCTTACAGGGACTGACACATCTCTCAGGATAGGATTACAGGGACTGACACATCTCTCAGGATAGGATTACAGGGACTGACACATCTCTCAGGATAGGGTTACAGGGACTGACACGTCTCTCAGGGTAGGGTCACAGGGACTGACACATCTCTCAGGATAGGGTTACAGGGACCGACACATCTCTCAGGATAGGGTTACAGGGACTGACTGACAAATCTCTCAGGATTGGGTTACAGAGACTGACACATCACTCAGCGTAGTGTTACAGGGACTGACACATCTCTCAGGATAGGATTACAGGGACTGACACATCTCTCAGGATAGTGTTACAGGGATTGACACACCTCTCAGGATAGGGTTACAGGGACTGGCACATCTCTCAGGATAGGGTTACAGGGACTGACACGTCTCTCAGGGTAGGGTTACAGGGACTGACACATCTCTCAGGATAGGGTTACAGGGACTGACTGACACATCTCTCAGGATAGGGTTACAGGGACCGACACATCTCTCAGGATAGAGTTACAGGGACTGACTGACACATCTCTCAGGATAGGGTTGCAGAGACTGACACATCTCTCAGCGTAGTGTTTCAGGGACTGACACATCTCTCAGGATAGGGTTACAGGGACTGACACATCTCTCAGGATAGGGTTACAGGGACTGACACATCTCTCAGGATAGGGTTACAGGGACTGACACATCTCTCAGGATAGGGTTACAGGGACTGACACATCTCTCAGGATAGAGTTACAAGGACTGACTGACACATCTCTCAGGATAGGGTTACAGGGACTGACTCATCTCTCAGGATAGGGTTACAGGGACTGACACATCTCTCAGGATAGTGTTACAGGGATTGACACACCTCTCAGGATAGGGTTACAGGGACTGGCACATCTCTCAGGATAGGGTTACAGGGACTGACACATCTCTCAGGGTAGGGTTACAGGGACTGACACATCTCTCAGGATAGGGTTACAGGGACTGACTGACACATCTCTCAGGATAGGGTTACAGGGACCGACACATCTCTCAGGATTGGGTTACAGTGACTGAAACATCTCTCAGGATAGGGTTGCAGAGACTGACACATCTCTCAGGATAGGGTTACAGGGACTGATACATCTCTCAGGATAGGGTTACAGGGACTGACACATCTCTCAGGATAGGGTTACAGGGACTGACACATCACTCAGGATAGGGTTACAGGGACTGACACATCTCTCAGGATAGGGTTACAGGGACTGACTGACACATCTCTCAGGATAGGGTTACAGGGACCGACACATCTCTCAGGATAGGTTTACAGGGACTGACTGACACATCTCTCAGGATAGGGTTACAGGGACTGACTGACACATCTCTCAGGATAGGGTTACAGGGACTGACACATCTCTCAGGATAGGGTTACAGGGACTGACACATCTCTCAGGATAGGGTTGCAGGGACTGACTGACACAACTCTCAGGGTAGTGTTACAGGGACCGACACATCTCTCACGATAGGGTTACAGGGAGTGACACATCTCTCAGGATCGGGTTACAGGGACTGACTGACCCTTCCCTCAGGATAGGGTTACAGGGACTGACACATCTCTCAGGATTGGGTTACAGTGACTGACACATCTCTCAGGATAGGGTTACAGGGACTGACACATCTCTCAGGATAGGGTTACAGGGACTAACACATCTCTCAGGATAGGGTTACAGGGACTGACACATCTCTCAGGATAGAGTTACAGGGACTGACTGACACATCTCTCAGGATAGGGTTACAGGGACTGACACATCTCTCAGGGTAGGGTTACAGGGACTGACTGACACATCTCTCAGGGCAGTGTTACAGGGACTGACACATCTCTCAGGATTGGGCTATAGGGACTGACACATCTCTCAGGATAGGGACTGACTGACACATCTCTCAGGATAGGGTTACAGGGACTGACACATCTCTCAGGATAGGGTTACAGGGACTGACACATCTCTCAGGATAGGGTTACAGGGACTGGCACATCTCTCAGGATACGGTTACAGGGACTGACACATCTGTCAGGATAGGGTTACAGGGACTGACACATTCCTCAGGGTCGGGTTACAGGGACTGACATATCTCTCAGGATAGGGTTACAGGGACTGACTGACACATCTCTCAGGATAGGGTTACAGGGACCGACACATCTCTCAGGATAGGGTTACAGGGACTGACTGACACATCTCTCAGGATAGGGTTGCAGAGACTGACACATCTCTGAGCATAGTGTTCCAGGGACTGACACATCTCTCAGGATAGGGTTACAGGGACTGACACATCTCTCAGGATAGGGTTACAGGGACTGACACATCTCTCAGGATAGGGTTACAGGGACTGACACATCTCTCAGGATAGGGTTACAGGGACTGACACATCTCTCAGGATAGAGTTACAAGGACTGACTGACACATCTCTCAGGATAGGGTTACAGGGACTGACTCATCTCTCAGGGTAGGGTTACAGGGACTGACTGACACATCTCTCAGGGCAGTGTTACTGGGACTGACACATCTCTCAGGATTGGGCTACAGGGACTGACACATCTCTCAGGATAGGGACTGACTGACACATCTCTCAGGATAGGGTGACAGGGACTGACACATCTCTCAGGATAGGGTTACAGGGACTGACACATCTCTCAGGATCGGGTTGCAGGGACTGACTGACACATCTCTCAGGGTAGTGTTATAGGGACCGACACATCTCTCAGGATAGGGTTACAGGGAGTGACACATCTCTCAGGATCGGGTTACAGGGACTGACTGACCCTTCCCTCAGGATAGGGTTACAGGGACTGACACATCTTTCAGGATTGGGTTACAGTGACTGACACATCTCTCAGGATAGGGTTACAGGGACTGACACATCTCTCAGGATAGGGTTACAGGGACTGACACATCTCTCAGGACAGGGTTACAGGGCTGACACATCCCTCAGGATAGGGTTCCAGGGACTGACACATCACTCAGGATAGGTACTGACTGACACATCTCTCAGGGTAGGGTTACAGGGACTGACACATCACTCAGCGTAGTGTTACAGGGACTGACACATCTCTCAGGATAGGCTTACAGGGACTGACACATCTCTCAGGATAGGATTACAGGGACTGACACATCTCTCAGGATAGGATTACAGGGACTGACACATCTCTCAGGATAGGGTTACAGGGACTGACACGTCTCTCAGGGTAGGGTCACAGGGACTGACACATCTCTCAGGATAGGGTTACAGGGACCGACACATCTCTCAGGATAGGGTTACAGGGACTGACTGACAAATCTCTCAGGATTGGGTTACAGAGACTGACACATCACTCAGCGTAGTGTTACAGGGACTGACACATCTCTCAGGATAGGATTACAGGGACTGACACATCTCTCAGGATAGTGTTACAGGGATTGACACACCTCTCAGGATAGGGTTACAGGGACTGGCACATCTCTCAGGATAGGGTTACAGGGACTGACACGTCTCTCAGGGTAGGGTTACAGGGACTGACACATCTCTCAGGATAGGGTTACAGGGACTGACTGACACATCTCTCAGGATAGGGTTACAGGGACCGACACATCTCTCAGGATAGAGTTACAGGGACTGACTGACACATCTCTCAGGATAGGGTTGCAGAGACTGACACATCTCTCAGCGTAGTGTTTCAGGGACTGACACATCTCTCAGGATAGGGTTACAGGGACTGACACATCTCTCAGGATAGGGTTACAGGGACTGACACATCTCTCAGGATAGGGTTACAGGGACTGACACATCTCTCAGGATAGGGTTACAGGGACTGACACATCTCTCAGGATAGAGTTACAAGGACTGACTGACACATCTCTCAGGATAGGGTTACAGGGACTGACTCATCTCTCAGGATAGGGTTACAGGGACTGACACATCTCTCAGGATAGTGTTACAGGGATTGACACACCTCTCAGGATAGGGTTACAGGGACTGGCACATCTCTCAGGATAGGGTTACAGGGACTGACACATCTCTCAGGGTAGGGTTACAGGGACTGACACATCTCTCAGGATAGGGTTACAGGGACTGACTGACACATCTCTCAGGATAGGGTTACAGGGACCGACACATCTCTCAGGATTGGGTTACAGTGACTGAAACATCTCTCAGGATAGGGTTGCAGAGACTGACACATCTCTCAGGATAGGGTTACAGGGACTGATACATCTCTCAGGATAGGGTTACAGGGACTGACACATCTCTCAGGATAGGGTTACAGGGACTGACACATCACTCAGGATAGGGTTACAGGGACTGACACATCTCTCAGGATAGGGTTACAGGGACTGACTGACACATCTCTCAGGATAGGGTTACAGGGACCGACACATCTCTCAGGATAGGTTTACAGGGACTGACTGACACATCTCTCAGGATAGGGTTACAGGGACTGACTGACACATCTCTCAGGATAGGGTTACAGGGACTGACACATCTCTCAGGATAGGGTTACAGGGACTGACACATCTCTCAGGATAGGGTTGCAGGGACTGACTGACACAACTCTCAGGGTAGTGTTACAGGGACCGACACATCTCTCACGATAGGGTTACAGGGAGTGACACATCTCTCAGGATCGGGTTACAGGGACTGACTGACCCTTCCCTCAGGATAGGGTTACAGGGACTGACACATCTCTCAGGATTGGGTTACAGTGACTGACACATCTCTCAGGATAGGGTTACAGGGACTGACACATCTCTCAGGATAGGGTTACAGGGACTAACACATCTCTCAGGATAGGGTTACAGGGACTGACACATCTCTCAGGATAGAGTTACAGGGACTGACTGACACATCTCTCAGGATAGGGTTACAGGGACTGACACATCTCTCAGGGTAGGGTTACAGGGACTGACTGACACATCTCTCAGGGCAGTGTTACAGGGACTGACACATCTCTCAGGATTGGGCTATAGGGACTGACACATCTCTCAGGATAGGGACTGACTGACACATCTCTCAGGATAGGGTTACAGGGACTGACACATCTCTCAGGATAGGGTTACAGGGACTGACACATCTCTCAGGATAGGGTTACAGGGACTGGCACATCTCTCAGGATACGGTTACAGGGACTGACACATCTGTCAGGATAGGGTTACAGGGACTGACACATTCCTCAGGGTCGGGTTACAGGGACTGACATATCTCTCAGGATAGGGTTACAGGGACTGACTGACACATCTCTCAGGATAGGGTTACAGGGACCGACACATCTCTCAGGATAGGGTTACAGGGACTGACTGACACATCTCTCAGGATAGGGTTGCAGAGACTGACACATCTCTGAGCATAGTGTTCCAGGGACTGACACATCTCTCAGGATAGGGTTACAGGGACTGACACATCTCTCAGGATAGGGTTACAGGGACTGACACATCTCTCAGGATAGGGTTACAGGGACTGACACATCTCTCAGGATAGGGTTACAGGGACTGACACATCTCTCAGGATAGAGTTACAAGGACTGACTGACACATCTCTCAGGATAGGGTTACAGGGACTGACTCATCTCTCAGGGTAGGGTTACAGGGACTGACTGACACATCTCTCAGGGCAGTGTTACTGGGACTGACACATCTCTCAGGATTGGGCTACAGGGACTGACACATCTCTCAGGATAGGGACTGACTGACACATCTCTCAGGATAGGGTGACAGGGACTGACACATCTCTCAGGATAGGGTTACAGGGACTGACACATCTCTCAGGATCGGGTTGCAGGGACTGACTGACACAT
Source organism: Pristiophorus japonicus (assembly GCF_044704955.1). NCBI lineage: Eukaryota > Metazoa > Chordata > Chondrichthyes > Pristiophoridae > Pristiophorus > Pristiophorus japonicus. The sequence goes on from NC_091995.1 coordinate 56,948,951, forward strand.
CTCTCAGGGTAGTGTTATAGGGACCGACACATCTCTCAGGATAGGGTTACAGGGAGTGACACATCTCTCAGGATCGGGTTACAGGGACTGACTGACCCTTCCCTCAGGATAGGGTTACAGGGACTGACACATCTTTCAGGATTGGGTTACAGTGACTGACACATCTCTCAGGATAGGGTTACAGGGACTGACACATCTCTCAGGATAGGGTTACAGGGACTGACACATCTCTCAGGACAGGGTTACAGGGCTGACACATCCCTCAGGATAGGGTTCCAGGGACTGACACATCACTCAGGATAGGTACTGACTGACACATCTCTCAGGGTAGGGTTACAGGGACTGACACATCTCTCAGGATAGGGTTACAGGGACTGACTGACACATCTCTCAGGATTGGGTTACAGGGACTGACACATCTCTCAGGATAGGGTTACAGGGACCGACACATCTCTCAGGATAGGGTTACAGGGACTGACACATCACTCAGCGTAGTGTTACAGGGACTGACACATCTCTCAGGATAGGCTTACAGGGACTGACACATCTCTCAGGATAGGATTACAGGGACTGACACATCTCTCAGGATAGGATTACAGGGACTGACACATCTCTCAGGATAGGGTTACAGGGACTGACTGACACATCTCTCAGGATAGGGTTACAGGGACCGACACATCTCTCAGGATAGAGTTACAGGGACTGACTGACACATCTCTCAGGATAGTATTGCAGAGACTGACACATCTCTCAGCGTAGTGTTACAGGGACTGACACATCTCTCAGGATAGGGTTACAGGGACTGACACATCTCTCAGGATAGGGTTACAGGGACTGACACATCTCTCAGGGTAGGGTTACAGGGACTGACTGACACATCTCTCAGGGCAGTGTTACTGGGACTGACACATCTCTCAGGATTGGGCTACAGGGACTGACACATCTCTCAGGATAGGGACTGACTGACACATCTCTCAGGATAGGGTTACAGGGACTGACACATCTCTCAGGATAGGGTTACAGGGACTGACACATCTCTCAGGATAGGGTTGCAGGGACTGACTGACACATCTCTCAGGGTAGTGTTACAGGGACCGACACATCTCTCAGGATAGGGTTACAGGGAGTGACACATCTCTCAGGATCGGGTTACAGGGACTGACTGACCCTTCCCTCAGGATAGGGTTACAGGGACTGACACATCTCTCAGGATTGGGTTACAGTGACTGACACATCTCTGAAGATAGGATTACAGGGACTGACACATCTCTCAGGATAGGGTTACAGGGACTGACACATCACTCAGCGTAGTGTTACAGGGACTGACACATCTCTCAGGATAGGATTACAGGGACTGACACATCTCTCAGGATAGTGTTACAGGGATTGACACACCTCTCAGGATAGGGTTACAGGGACTGGCACATCTCTCAGGATAGGGTTACAGGGACTGACACGTCTCTCAGGGTAGGGTTACAGGGACTGACACATCTCTCAGGATAGGGTTACAGGGACTGACTGACACATCTCTCAGGATAGGGTTACAGGGACCGACACATCTCTCAGGATAGAGTTACAGGGACTGACTGACACATCTCTCAGGATAGGGTTGCAGAGACTGACACATCTCTCAGCGTAGTGTTTCAGGGACTGACACATCTCTCAGGATAGGGTTACAGGGACTGACACATCTCTCAGGATAGGGTTACAGGGACTGACACATCTCTCAGGATAGGGTTACAGGGACTGACACATCTCTCAGGATAGGGTTACAGGGACTGACACATCTCTCAGGATAGAGTTACAAGGACTGACTGACACATCTCTCAGGATAGGGTTACAGGGACTGACTCATCTCTCAGGATAGGGTTACAGGGACTGACACATCTCTCAGGATAGTGTTACAGGGATTGACACACCTCTCAGGATAGGGTTACAGGGACTGGCACATCTCTCAGGATAGGGTTACAGGGACTGACACATCTCTCAGGGTAGGGTTACAGGGACTGACACATCTCTCAGGATAGGGTTACAGGGACTGACTGACACATCTCTCAGGATAGGGTTACAGGGACCGACACATCTCTCAGGATTGGGTTACAGTGACTGAAACATCTCTCAGGATAGGGTTGCAGAGACTGACACATCTCTCAGGATAGGGTTACAGGGACTGATACATCTCTCAGGATAGGGTTACAGGGACTGACACATCTCTCAGGATAGGGTTACAGGGACTGACACATCACTCAGGATAGGGTTACAGGGACTGACACATCTCTCAGGATAGGGTTACAGGGACTGACTGACACATCTCTCAGGATAGGGTTACAGGGACCGACACATCTCTCAGGATAGGTTTACAGGGACTGACTGACACATCTCTCAGGATAGGGTTACAGGGACTGACTGACACATCTCTCAGGATAGGGTTACAGGGACTGACACATCTCTCAGGATAGGGTTACAGGGACTGACACATCTCTCAGGATAGGGTTGCAGGGACTGACTGACACAACTCTCAGGGTAGTGTTACAGGGACCGACACATCTCTCACGATAGGGTTACAGGGAGTGACACATCTCTCAGGATCGGGTTACAGGGACTGACTGACCCTTCCCTCAGGATAGGGTTACAGGGACTGACACATCTCTCAGGATTGGGTTACAGTGACTGACACATCTCTCAGGATAGGGTTACAGGGACTGACACATCTCTCAGGATAGGGTTACAGGGACTAACACATCTCTCAGGATAGGGTTACAGGGACTGACACATCTCTCAGGATAGAGTTACAGGGACTGACTGACACATCTCTCAGGATAGGGTTACAGGGACTGACACATCTCTCAGGGTAGGGTTACAGGGACTGACTGACACATCTCTCAGGGCAGTGTTACAGGGACTGACACATCTCTCAGGATTGGGCTATAGGGACTGACACATCTCTCAGGATAGGGACTGACTGACACATCTCTCAGGATAGGGTTACAGGGACTGACACATCTCTCAGGATAGGGTTACAGGGACTGACACATCTCTCAGGATAGGGTTACAGGGACTGGCACATCTCTCAGGATACGGTTACAGGGACTGACACATCTGTCAGGATAGGGTTACAGGGACTGACACATTCCTCAGGGTCGGGTTACAGGGACTGACATATCTCTCAGGATAGGGTTACAGGGACTGACTGACACATCTCTCAGGATAGGGTTACAGGGACCGACACATCTCTCAGGATAGGGTTACAGGGACTGACTGACACATCTCTCAGGATAGGGTTGCAGAGACTGACACATCTCTGAGCATAGTGTTCCAGGGACTGACACATCTCTCAGGATAGGGTTACAGGGACTGACACATCTCTCAGGATAGGGTTACAGGGACTGACACATCTCTCAGGATAGGGTTACAGGGACTGACACATCTCTCAGGATAGGGTTACAGGGACTGACACATCTCTCAGGATAGAGTTACAAGGACTGACTGACACATCTCTCAGGATAGGGTTACAGGGACTGACTCATCTCTCAGGGTAGGGTTACAGGGACTGACTGACACATCTCTCAGGGCAGTGTTACTGGGACTGACACATCTCTCAGGATTGGGCTACAGGGACTGACACATCTCTCAGGATAGGGACTGACTGACACATCTCTCAGGATAGGGTGACAGGGACTGACACATCTCTCAGGATAGGGTTACAGGGACTGACACATCTCTCAGGATCGGGTTGCAGGGACTGACTGACACATCTCTCAGGGTAGTGTTATAGGGACCGACACATCTCTCAGGATAGGGTTACAGGGAGTGACACATCTCTCAGGATCGGGTTACAGGGACTGACTGACCCTTCCCTCAGGATAGGGTTACAGGGACTGACACATCTTTCAGGATTGGGTTACAGTGACTGACACATCTCTCAGGATAGGGTTACAGGGACTGACACATCTCTCAGGATAGGGTTACAGGGACTGACACATCTCTCAGGACAGGGTTACAGGGCTGACACATCCCTCAGGATAGGGTTCCAGGGACTGACACATCACTCAGGATAGGTACTGACTGACACATCTCTCAGGGTAGGGTTACAGGGACTGACACATCTCTCAGGATAGGGTTACAGGGACTGACTGACACATCTCTCAGGATTGGGTTACAGGGACTGACACATCTCTCAGGATAGGGTTACAGGGACCGACACATCTCTCAGGATAGGGTTACAGGGACTGACTGACACATCTCTCAGGATTGGGTTACAGAGACTGACACATCACTCAGCGTAGTGTTACAGGGACTGACACATCTCTCAGGATAGGCTTACAGGGACTGACACATCTCTCAGGATAGGATTACAGGGACTGACACATCTCTCAGGATAGGGTGACAGGGACTGACACATCTCTCAGGATAGGGTTACAGGGACTGACACATCTCTCAGGATAGTGTTACAGGGATTGACACACCTCTCAGGATAGGGTTACAGGGACTGGCACATCTCTCAGGATAGGGTTACAGGGACTGACACATCTCTCAGGGTAGGGTTACAGGGACTGACTCATCTCTCAGGATAGGGTTACAGGGACTGACACATCTCTCAGGATAGTGTTACAGGGATTGACACACCTCTCAGTATAGGGTTACACGGACTGGCACATCTCTCAGGATAGGGTTACAGGGACTGACACATCTCTCAGGGTAGGGTTACAGGGACTGACACATCTCTCAGGATAGGGTTACAGGGACTGACTGACACATCTCTCAGGATAGGGTTAGAGGGACCGACACATTTCTCAGGATAGAGTTACAGGGACTGACTGACACATCTCTCAGGATAGGGTTGCAGAGACTGACACATCTCTCAGCGTAGTGTTACAGGGACTGACACATCTCTCAGGATAGGGTTACAGGGACTGACACATCTCTCAGGATAGGGTTACAGGGACTGACACATCTCTCAGGATAGGGTTACAGGGACTGACACATCTCTCAGGATCGGGTTACAGGGACTGACACATCTCTCAGGATAGAGTTACAAGGACTGACTGACACATCTCTCAGGATAGGGTTACAGGGACTGACTCATCTCTCAGGGTAGGGTTACAGGGACTGACTGACACATCTCTCAGGGCAGTGTTACTGGTACTGAAACATCTCTCAGGATTGGGCTACAGGGACTGACACATCTCTCAGGATAGGGACTGACTGACACATCTCTCAGGATAGGGTTACAGGGACTGACACATATCTCAGGATAGGGTTGCAGGGACTGACTGACACAACTCTCAGGGTAGTGTTACAGGGACCGACACATCTCTCAGGATAGGGTTACAGGGAGTGACACATCTCTCAGGATCGGGTTACAGGGACTGACTGACCCTTCCCTCAGGATAGGGTTACAGGGACTGACACATCTCTCAGGATTGGGTTACAGTGACTGACACATCTCTCAGGGTAGTGTTACAGCGACTGACACATCTCTCTGGATAGGGTTACAGGGACTGATACATCTCTCAGGATAGGGTTACAGGGACTGACACATCTCTCAGGATAGGGTTACAGGGACTGACACATCACTCAGGATAGGGTTACAGGGACTGACACATCTCTCAGGATAGGGTTACAGGGACTGACTGACACATCTCTCAGGATAGGGTTACAGGGACCGACACATCTCTCAGGATAGGGTTACAGGGACTGACTGACACATCTCTCAGGATAGGGTTACAGGGACTGACTGACACATCTCTCAGGATAGGGTTACAGGGACTGACACATCTCTCAGGATAGGGTTACAGGGACTGACACATCTCTCAGGATAGGGTTGCAGGGACTGACTGACACAACTCTCAGGGTAGTGTTACAGGGACCGACACATCTCTCAGGATAGGGTTACAGGGAGTGACACATCTCTCAGGATCGGGTTACAGGGACTGACTGACCCTTCCCTCAGGATAGGGTTACAGGGACTGACACATCTCTCAGGATTGGGTTACAGTGACTGACACATCTCTCAGGGTAGTGTTACAGCGACTGACACATCTCTCAGGATAGGGTTACAGGGACTGACTGACACATCTCTCAGGATAGGGTTACAGGGACTGACTGACACATCTCTCAGGATAGGGTTACAGGGACTGACACATCTCTCAGGATAGGGTTACAGGGACTGACACATCTCTCAGGATAGGGTTGCAGGGACTGACTGACACAACTCTCAGGGTAGTGTTACAGGGACCGACACATCTCTCAGGATAGGGTTACAGGGAGTGACACATCTCTCAGGATCGGGTTACAGGGACTGACTGACCCTTCCCTCAGGATAGGGTTACAGGGACTGACACATCTCTCAGGATTGGGTTACAGTGACTGACACATCTCTCAGGGTAGTGTTACAGCGACTGACACATCTCTCAGGATAGGGTTACAGGGACTGACACATCTCTCAGGATAGAGTTACAGGGTCTGACACATCACTCAGGATAGGGTTACAGGGACTGACACATCTCTCAGGATAGGGTTACAGGGACTGACTGACACATCTCTCAGGATAGGGTTACAGGGACCGACACATCTCTCAGGATAGGGTTACAGGGACTGACTGACACATCTCTCAGGATAGGGTTGCAGAGACTGACACATCTCTCAGCGTAGTGTTACAGGGACTGACACATCTCTCAGGATAGGGTTACAGGGACTGACACATCTCTCAGGATAGGGTTACAGGGACTAACACATCTCTCAGGATAGGGTTACAGGGACTGACACATCTCTCAGGATAGAGTTACAGGGACTGACTGACACATCTCTCAGGATAGGGTGACAGGGACTGACACATCTCTCAGGGTAGGGTTACAGGGACTGACTGACACATCTCTCAGGGCAGTGTTACAGGGACTGACACATCTCTCAGGATTGGGCTATAGAGACTGACACATCTCTCAGGATAGGGACTGACTGACACATCTCTCAGGATAGGGTTACAGGGACTGACACATCTCTCAGGATAGGGTTACAGGGACTGACACATCTCTCAGGATAGGGTTACAGGGACTGGCACATCTCTCAGGATAGGGTTACAGGGACTGACACATCTGTCAGGATAGGGTTACAGGGACTGACACATTCCTCAGGGTCGGGTTACAGGGACTGACATATCTCTCAGGATAGGATTACAGGGACTGACTGACACATCTCTCAGGATAGGGTGACAGGGACCGACACATCTCTCAGCATAGGGTTACAGGGACTGACTGACACATCTCTCAGGATAGGGTTGCAGAGACTGACACATCTCTGAGCATAGTGTTCCAGGGACTGACACATCTCTCAGGATAGGGTTACAGGGACTGACACATCTCTCAGGATAGGGTTACAGGGACTGACACATCTCTCAGGATAGGGTTACAGGGACTGACACATCTCTCAGGATAGGGTTACAGGGACTGACACATCTCTCAGGATAGAGTTACAAGGACTGACTGACACATCTCTCAGGATAGGGTTACAGGGACTGACTCATCTCTCAGGGTAGGGTTACAGGGACTGACTGACACATCTCTCAGGGCAGTGTTACTGGGACTGACACATCTCTCAGGATTGGGCTACAGGGACTGACACATCTCTCAGGATAGGGACTGACTGACACATCTCTCAGGATAGGGTTACAGGGACTGACACATCTCTCAGGATAGGGTTACAGGGACTGACACATCTCTCAGGATAGGGTTGCAGGGACTGACTGACACATCTCTCAGGGTAGTGTTATAGGGACCGACACATCTCTCAGGATAGGGTTACAGGGAGTGACATATCTCTCAGGATCGGGTTACAGGGACTGACTGACCCTTCCCTCAGGATAGGGTTACAGGGACTGACACATCTCTCAGGATTGGGTTACAGTGACTGACACATCTCTCAGGGTAGTGTTGCAGGGACTGACACATCTCTCAGGGTTGTGTTACAGGGACTGACACATCTCTCAGGATAGGGTTACAGGGACTGACACATCTCTCAGGATAGGGTTACAGGGACTGACACATCTCTCAGGATAGGGTTACAGGGACTGACACATCACTCAGGATAGGGTTACAGGGACTGACACATCTCTCAGGATAGGGTTACAGGGACTGACTGACACATCTCTCAGGATAGGGTTACAGGGACTGACTGACACATCTCTCAGGGCAGTGTTACAGGGACTGACACATCTCTCAGGATTGGGTTACAGTGACTGACACATCTCTCAGGGTAGTGTTACAGGGACTGACACATCTCTCAGGATAGGGTTGCAGGGACTGACACATCTCTCAGGATAGGGTTACAGGGACTGACACATCACTCAGGATAGGGTTACAGGGACTGACACATCTCTCAGGATAGGGTTACAGGGACTGACACATTCCTCAGGGTAGGGTTACAGGGACTGACACATCTCTCAGGATAGGGTTACAGGGACTGACACATCACTCAGGATAGGGTTACAGGGACTGACACATCTCTCAGGATAGGGTTACAGGGACTGACACATTCCTCAGGGTAGGGTTACAGGGACTGACACATATCTCAGGATAGGGTTACAGGGACTGACTGACACATCTCTCAGGATAGGGTTACAGGGACTGACTGACACATCTCTCAGGATAGGGTTACAGGGACTGACACATCTCTCAGGATAGGGTTACAGGGACTAACACATCTCTCAGGATAGGGTTACAGGGACTGACACATCTCTCAGGATAGAGTTACAGGGACTGACTGACATATCTCTCAGGATAGGGTTACAGGGACTGACACATCTCTCAGGGTAGGGTTACAGGGACTGACTGACACATCTCTCAGGGCAGTGTTACAGGGACTGACACATCTCTCAGGATTGGGTTACAGTGACTGACACATCTCTCAGGGTAGTGTTACAGGGACTGACACGTCTCTCAGGATAGGGTTGCAGGGACTGACACATCTCTCAGGATAGGGTTACAGGGACTGACACATCACTCAGGATAGGGTTACAGGGACTGACACATCTCTCAGGATAGGGTTACAGGGACTGACACATTCCTCAGGGTAGGGTTACAGGGACTGACACATCTCTCAGGATAGGGTTACAGGGACTGACTGACACATCTCTCAGGATAGGGTTACAGGGACCGACACATCTCTCAGGATAGGGTTACAGGGACAGACTGACACATCTCTCAGGATAGGGTTGCAGAGACTGACACATCTCTCAGCGTTGTGTTACAGGGACTGACACATCTCTCAGGATAGGGTTACAGGGACTGACACATCTCTCAGGATAGGGTTACAGGGACTGACTGACACATCTCACAGGATAGGGTTGCAGAGACTGACACATCTCTCAGCGTAGTGTTACAGGGACTGACACATCTCTCAGGATAGGGTTACAGGGACTGACACATCTCTCAGGATAGGGTTACAGGGACTGACTGACACATCTCACAGGATAGGGTTACAGAGACTGACACATCTCTCAGGGTAGTGTTACAGGGACTGACACATCTCTCAGGATAGGGTTACAGGGACTGACACATCTCTCAGGATAGGGTTACAGGGACTGACACATCTCTCAGGAGAGAGTTACAGGGACTGACTGACACATCTCTCAGGATAAGGTTACAGGGACTGACATCTCCCAGGATAGAGTTTCAGGGACTGATACATCTCTCAGGATAGGGACTGACTGACACATCTCTCAGGGTAGGGTTACAGGGACTGACTGACACATCTCTCAGGATAGGGTTACAGGGACTGACACATCTCTCAGGGTAGGGTTACAGGGGCTGACTGACACATCTCTCGGGGTAGTGTTACAGGGACTGTCACATCTCTCAGGATTGGGCTGCAGGGACTGACACATCTCTCAGGGTAGTGTTACAAGGACTGACTGACACATCTCTCAGGGTAGTGTTGCAGGGACTGACACATCTCTCAGGATTGGGCTGCAGGGACTGACACATCTCTCAGGATAGGGACTGACTGACACATCTCTCAGGATAGGGTTACAGGGACTGACACATCTCTCAGGATAGGGTTGCAGGGACTGACTGACACATCTCTCAGGGTAGTGTTACAGGGACTGACACATCTCTCAGGATAGGGTGACAGGGACTGACACATCTCTCAGTATAGGGTGACAGGGACTGACTGACCCTTCTCTCAGGATAGGGTTACAGGGACTGACACATCTCTCAGGATTGGGTTACAGTGACTGACACATCTCGCAGTGTAGTGTTACAGGGACTGACACACCTCTCAGGATAGGGTGACAGGGACTGACACATCTCTCAGGATAGGGTTACAGGGACTGACACATCTCTCAGGATAGGGTTACAGGGACTGACACATTCCTCAGGGTAGGGTTACAGGGACTGACACATCTCTCAGGATAGGGTTACAGGGACTGACTGACACATCTCTCAGGATAGGGTTACAGGGACCGACACATCTCTCAGGATAGGGTTACAGGGACTGACTGACACATCTCTCAGGATAGGGATGCAGAGACTGACACATCTCTCAGCGTAGTGTTACAGGGACTGACACATCTCTCAGGATAGGGTTACAGGGACTGACACATCTCTCAGGATAGGGTTACAGGGACTGACACATCTCTCAGGATAGGGTTACAGGGACTGACACATCTCTCAGGATAGGGTTACAGGGACTGACACATCTCTCAGGATAGAGTTACAGGGACTGACTGACACATCTCTCAGGATAGGGTTACAGGGACTGACTCATCTCTCAGGGTAGGGTTACAGGGACTGACTGACACGTCTCTCAGGGCAGTGTTACAGGGACTGACACATCTTTCAGGATTGGGCTACAGGGACTGACACATCTCTCAGGATAGGGACTGACTGACACATCTCTCAGGATAGGGTTACAGGGACTGACACATCTCTCAGGGTAGTGTTACAGGGACCGACACATCTCTCAGGATAGGGTTGCAGGGACTGACTGACACATCTCTCAGGGTAGTGTTTCAGGGACCGACACATCTCTCAGGATAGGGTTACAGGGAGTGACACATCTCTCAGGGTAGTGTTACAGGGACTGACACATCTCTCAGGATAGGGTTACAGGGACTGACACATCTCTCAGGATAGGGTTACAGGGACTGACACATCTCTCAGGATAGGGTTACAGGGACTGACACATCCCTCAGGATAGGGTTACAGGGACTGACACATCTCTCAGGATAGGGTTACAGGGCCTGACACATTCCTCAGGGTATGGTTACAGAGACTGACACATCTCTCAGGATAGGGTTACAGGGACTGACTGACACATCTCTCAGGATAGGGTTACAGGGACCGACACATCTCTCAGGATAGGGTTACAGGGACTGACTGACACATCTCTTAGGATAGGGTTGCAGAGACTGACACATCTCTCAGCGTAGTGTTACAGGGACTGACACATCTCTCAGGATAGGGTTACAGGGACTGACACATCTCTCAGGATAGGGTGACAGGGACTGACACATCTCTCAGGATAGAGTTACAGGGACTGACTGACACATCTCTCAGGATAGGGTTACAGGGACTGACACATCTCTCAGGATAGAGTTACAGGGACTGACAGACACATCTCTCAGGATAGGGTTACAGGGACTGACACATCTCTCAGGGTAGGGTTACAGGGACTGACTGACACATCTCTCAGGGCGTTGTTACAGGGACTGACACATCTCTCAGGATTGGGCTACAGGGACTGACACATCTCTCAGGATAGGGACTGACTGACACATCTCTCAGGATAGGGTTACAGGGACTGACACATCTCTCAGGATAGGGTTACAGGGACTGACACATCTCTCAGGATAGGGTTGCAGGGACTGACTGACACATCTCTCAGGGTAGTGTTGCAGGGACCGACACATCTCTCAGGATAGGGTTACAGGTAGTGACACATCTCTCAGGATCGGGTTACAGGGACTGACTGACCCTTCTCTCAGGATAGGGTTACAGGGACTGACACATCTCTCAGGGTAGTGTTATAGGGACTGACACATCTCTCAGGATAGGGTTACAGGGACTGACACATCTCTCAGGATAGGGTTACAGGGACTGACAAATCTCTCAGGATTGGGTTACAGGGACTGACACATCTCTCAGGATAGAGTTACAGGGACTGACTGACACATCTCTCAGGATAGGGTTACAGGGACTGACACATCTCTCAGGATAGGGACTGACTGACACATCTCTCAGGATAGGGTTACAGGGACTGACACATCTCTCAGGATAGGGTTACAGGGACTGACACATCTCTCAGGATAGGGTTGCAGGGACTGACTGACACATCTCTCAGGGTAGTGTTACAGGGACCGACACATCTCTCAGGATAGGGTTACAGGGAGTGAAACATCTCTCAGTATCGGGTTACAGGGACTGACTGACCCTTCTCTCAGGATAGGGTTACAGGGACTGACACATGTCTCAGGATTGGGTTACAGTGACTGACACATCTCTCAGGGTAGTGTTACAGGGACTGACACATCTCTCAGGATAGGGTTACAGGGACTGACACATCTCTCAGGATAGGGTTACAGGGACTGACACATCTCTCAGGATAGGGTTACAGGGACTGACACATCCCTCAGGATAGGGTTCCAGGCACTGACACATCTCTCAGGATAGGTACTGACTGACACATCTCTCAGGGTAGGGTTACAAGGACTGACACATCTCTCAGGATAGGGTGACAGGGACTGACTGACACATCTCTCAGGATTGGGTTACAGGGACTGACACATCTCTCAGGATAGGGTTACAGGGACCGACACAACTCTCAAGACAGGGTTACAGGGACTGACTGACACATCTCTCAGGATAGGGTTTCAGAGACTGACACATCTCTCAGCGTAGTGTTACAGGGACTGACACATCTCTCAGGATAGGGTTACACGGACTGACACATCTCTCAGGATAGGGTTACAGGGACTGGCACATCTCTCAGGATAAGGTTACAGGGACGGACACATCTCTCAGGATAGGGTTACAGGGACTGACACATCTCGAAGGATAGAGTTACAGGGACTGACTGACACATCTCTCAGGGTAGTGTTACAGGGACTGACACATCTCTCAGGATAGGGTTACAGGGACTGACTGACACATCTCTCTGGATTGGGTTGCAGAGACTGACACATCTCTCAGCGTAGTGTTACAGGGACTGACACATCTCTCAGGATAGGGTTTCAGGGACTGTCACATCTCTCAGGATAGGGTTACAGGGACTGACACATCTCTCAGAATAGGGTTACAGGTACTGACACATCTCTCAGGATAGGGTTACAAGGACTGCCACATCTCTCAGGATAGAGTTACAGGGACTGACTGACACATCTATGAGGATAGGGTTACAGGGACTGACACATCTCTCAGGATTGGGCTACGGGGACTGACACATCTCTCAGGATAGGGACTGACTGGCACATCTCTCAGGATAGGGTTACAGGGACTGACACATCTCTCAGGAGAGGGTTGCAGGCACTGACTGACACATCTCTCAGGGTAGTGTTACACGGACTGACACATCTCTCAGGATAGGGTTACAGGGACTGACACATCTCTCAGGATAGGGTTACAGGGACTGACACATCTCTCAGGATCGGGTTACAGGGACTGACACATCTCTCAGGATAGGGTTACAGGGACTGACACATCTCTCAGGATAGGGTTACAGGGACTGACCCTTCTCTCAGGATAGGGTTACAGGGACCGACACATCTCTCAGGATAGGGTTGCAGGGACTGATTGACACATCTGTCAGGGTAGTGTTACAGGGACTGACACATCTCTCAGGATTGGGCTTCAGGGACTGAGACATCACTCAGGATAGGGACTGACTGACACATCTCTCAGGATAGGGTTACAGGGACTGACACATCTCTCAGGATAGGGTTACAGGGATTGACTGACCCTTCTCTCAGGATAGGGTTACAGGGACTGACACAACTCTCAGGATTGGGTTACAGTGACTGACACATCTCTCAGGGTAGTGTTACAGGGACTGACACACCTCTCAGGATAGGGTTACAGGGACTGACACATCTCTCAGGATAGAGTTACAGGGACTGACACATCTCTCAGGATAGGGTTACAGGGACTGACACATCCCTCAGGGTAGGGTTACAGGGACTGACACATCTCTCAGGATAGGGTTACAGGGACTGACTGACACTTCTCTCAGGATAGGGTTACAGGGACTGACACATCTCTCAGGATAGGGTTACAGGGACCGACACATCTCTCAGGATAGGGTTACAGGGACTGACTGACACATCTCTCTGGATTGGGTTGCAGACACTGACACATCTCTCAGCGTAGTGTTACAGGGACTGACACATCTCTCAGGATAGGGTTTCAGGGACTGTCACATCTCTCAAGATAGGGTTACAGGGACTGACACATCTCTCAGAATAGGGTTACAGGGACTGACACATCTCTCAGGATAGGGTTACAAGGACTGCCACATCTCTCAGGATAGAGTTACAGGGACTGACTGACACATCTCTCAGGGTAGGGTTACAGGGACTGACACATCTCTCAGGATTGGGCTACGGGGACTGACACATCTCTCAGGATAGGGACTGACTGGCACATCTCTCAGGATAGGGTTACAGGGACTGACACATCTCTCAGGAGAGGGTTGCAGGGACTGACTGACACATCTCTCAGGGTAGTGTTACACGGACTGACACATCTCTCAGGATAGAGTTACAGGGACGGACTGACACATCTCTCAGGATCGGGTTGCAGGGACTGACACATCTCTCAGGATAGGGTTACAGTGACTGACACATCTCTCAGGATAGAGTTACAGGTACTGACCCATCTCTCAGGATCGGGTTACTGGGACTGACTGACCCTTCTCTCAGGATAGGGTTACAGGGACTGACACATCTCTCAGGATTTGGTTACAGTGACTGACACATCTCTCAGGGTAGTGTTACAGGGACTGACACATCTCTCAGGATCGGGTTACAGGGACTGACACATCTCTCAGGATAGGGTTACAGGGACTGACACATCTCTCAGGATAGGGTGACAGGGACTGACACATCTCTCAGGATAGGGTTACAGGGACAGACACATCTCTCAGGATAGGGTTACAGGGACTGACTGACACATCTCTCAGGATAGGGTTACAGAGACTGACACATCTCTCAGGATCGGGTTACAGGGACTGACACATCTCTCAGGATAGGGTTACAGGGACTGACACATCTCTCAGGATAGGGTTACAGGGACTGACACATCTCTCAGGATAGAGTTACAGGGACTGACTGACACATCTCTCAGGATCGGGTTACAGGGAGTGACACATCTCTCAGGATAAGGTTACAGGGACTGTCACATCTCTCAGGATAGAGTTACAGGGACTGACACATCTCTCAGGATAGAGTTACAGGGACTGACTGACACATCTCTCAGGGTAGGGTTACAGGGACTGACACATCTCTCAGGATTGGGCTACGGGGACTGACACATCTCTCAGGATAGGGACTGACTGGCACATCTCTCAGGATAGGGTTACAGGGACTGACACATCTCTCAGGAGAGGGTTGCAGGGACTGACTGACACATCTCTCAGGGTAGTGTTACACGGACTGACACATCTCTCAGGATAGAGTTACAGGGACGGACTGACACATCTCTCACGATCGGGTTGCAGGGACTGACACATCTCTCAGGATAGGGTTGCAGTGACTGACACATCTCTCAGGATAGAGTTACAGGTACTGACCCATCTCTCAGGATCGGGTTACTGGGACTGACTGACCCTTCTCTCAGGATAGGGTTACAGGGACTGACACATCTCTCAGGATTGGGTTACAGTGACTGACACATCTCTCAGGGTAGTGTTACAGGGACTGACACATCTCTCAGGATCGGGTTACAGGGACTGACACATCTCTCAGGATAGGGTTACAGGGACTGACACATCTCTCAGGATAGGGTTACAGGGACTGACTCATCTCTCAGGATAGTGTTACAGGGACCGACACATCTCTCAGGATAGGGTTACAGGGACTGACTGACACATCTCTCAGGATAGGGTTACAGAGACTGACACACCTCTCAGGATCGGGTTACAGGGACTGACACATCTCTCAGGATAGGGTTACAGGGACTGACACATCTCTCAGGATAGGCTTACAGGGACTGACACATCTCTCAGGATAGAGTTACAGGGACTGACTGACACATCTCTCAGGATCGAGTTACAGGGAGTGACACATCTCTCAGGATAGGGTTACAGGGACTGTCACATCTCTCAGGATAGAGTTACAGGGACTGACACATCTCTCAGGATAGGGACTGACTGACACATCTCTCAGGATAGGGTTACAGGGACTGACTGACACATCTCTCAGGATAGGGTTACAGGGACAGACACATCTCTCAGGATCGGGTTGCAGGGACTGACTGACACATCTCTCAGGATAGGGTTACAGGGACTGACACATCTCTCAGGATAGGGTTACAGGGACTGATTGACACATCTCTCAGGGTAGTGTTACAGGGACTGACACATCTCTCAGGATTGGGCTGCAGGGACTGACACATCTCTCAGGATAGGGACTGACTGACACATCTCTCAGGATAGGGTTACAGGGACTGACACACCTCTCAGGATAGGGTTGCAGGGACTGACTGACACATCTCCCAGGATAGGGTTACAGGGACCGACACATCTCTCAGGATAGGGTTACAGGGACTGACTGACACATCTCTCAGGATAGGGTTACAGAGACTGACACATCACTCAGCGCAGTGTTAAAGGGACTGACACATCTCTCAGGATAGGCTTACAGGGACTGACTCATCTCTCAGGATAGGATTACAGGGACTGACACATCTCTCAGGATGGGGTTACAGGGACTGACACACCTTTTAGGATAGGGTTACAGGGACTGACACATCTCTCAGGATAGAGTTACAGGGACTGACTGACACATCTCTCAGGATCGTGTTGCAGGGACTGACACATCTCTCAGGATAGGGTTACAGGGACTGACACATCTCTCAGGATAGAGTTACAGGGACTGACACATCTCTCAGGAAAGGGACTGACTGACACATCTCTCAGGATAGGGTTACAGGGACTGACACATCTCTCAGGATAGGGTTACAGGGACTGACACATCTCTCAGGATAGGGTTACAGGGACTGACACATCTCTCAGGATAGGGTTACAGGGACTGACTGACACATCTCTCAGGATAGGGTTACAGGGACTGACACATCTCTCAGGATAGGGTTACAGGGACCGCCACATCTCTCAGGATAGGGTTACAGGGACTGACTGACACATCTCTCAGGATAGGGTTACAGAGACTGACATATCACTCAGCGTAGTGTTACAGGGACTGACACATCTCTCAGGATAGGCTTACAGGGACTGACACATTTCTCAGGATAGGGTTACAGGGACTGACACATCTCTCAGGATAGAGTTACAGGGACTGACTGACACATCTCTCAGGATCGTGTTGCAGGGACTGACACATCTCTCAGGATAGGGTTACAGGGACAGGCACATCTCTCAGGATAGGGTTACAGGGACTGACTGACACATCTCTCAGGATAGGGTTACAGGGACTGACACATCTCTCAGGATCGGGTTGCAGGGACTGACTGACACATCTCTCAGGATAGGGTTACAGAGACTGACATATCACTCAGCGTAGTGTTACAGGGACTGACACATCTCTCAGGATAGGCTTACAGGGACTGACACATTTCTCAGGATAGGGTTACAGGGACTGACACATCTCTCAGGATAGAGTTACAGGGACTGACTGACACATCTCTCAGGATAGGGTTACAGGGACAGACATATCTCTCAGGTTAGGGTTACAGGGACTGACTGACACATCTCTCAGGATAGGGTTACAGGGACTGACACATCTCTCAGGATAGAGTTACAGGGACTGACACATCTCTCAGGATCGGGTTGCAGGGACTGACTGACACATCTCTCAGGAGAGGGTGACAGGGACTGACACAATTCTCAGGATAGGGTTACAGGGACTGACACATCTCTCAGGATAGGGTTACAGGGACTGACACACCTCTCAGGATAGGGTTACAGGGACTGACACATCTCTCAGGATAGGGTTACAGGGACTGACACATCTCTCAGGATGGAGTTACAGGGACTGACTGACACATCTCTCAGGATCGTGTTGCAGGGACTGACTGACACATCTCTCAGGATAGGGTTACAGGGACTGACACATCTCTCAGGATCGGGTTGCAGGGACTGACTGACACATCTCTCAGGAGAGGGTGACAGGGACTGACACAATTCTCAGGATAGGGTTACAGGGACTGACACATCTCTCAGGATAGGGTTACAGGGACTGACACACCTCTCAGGATAGGGTTACAGGGACTGACACATCTCTCAGGATAGGGTTACAGGGACTGACACATCTCTCAGGATCGGGTTGCAGGGACTGACTGACACATCTCTCAGGATAGGGTTACAGGGACTGACACATCTCTCAGGATAGGTTTACAGGGACAGGCACATCTCTCAGGATAGGGTTACAGGGACTGACTGACACATCTCTCAGGATAGGGTTACAGGGACTGACACATCTCTCAGGTTAGGGTTACAGGGACAGACACATCTCTCAGGTTAGGGTTACAGGGACTGACTGACACATCTCTCAGGATAGGGTGACAGGGACTGACACAATTCTCAGGATAGGGTTACAGGGACTGACACATCTCTCAGGATAGGGTTACAGGGACTGACACACCTCTCAGGATAGGGTTACAGGGACTGACACATCTCTCAGGATAGGGTTACAGGGACTGACACATCTCTCAGGATAGGGTTACAGGGACTGACAGATCCCTCAGGGTAGGGTTACAGGGACTGACACATCTCTCAGGATAGGGTTACAGGGACTGACTGACACTTCTCTCAGGATAGGGTTACAGGGACTGACACATCTCTCAGGATAGGGTTATAGGGACCGACACATCTCTCAGGATAGGGTTACAGGAACTGACTCACACATCTCTCTGGATTGGGTTGCAGAGACTGACACATCTCTCAGCGTAGTGTTACAGGGACTGACACATCTCTCAGGATAGGGTTTCAGGGACTGTCACATCTCTCAGGATAGGGTTACAGGGACTGACACATCTCTCTGGATAGGGTTACAAGGACTGCCACATCTCTCAGGATAGAGTTTCAGGGACTGACTGACACATCTATGAGGATAGGGTTACAGGGACTGACACATCTCTCAGGGTAGGGTTACAGGGACTGACACATCTCTCAGGATTGGGCTACGGGGACTGACACATCTCTCAGGATATGGACTGACTGGCACATCTCTCAGGATAGGGTTAAGGGACTGACACATCTCTCAGGAGAGGGTTGCAGGGACTGACTGACACATCTCTCAGGGTAGTGTTACACGGACTGACACATCTCTCAGGATAGAGTTACAGGGACGGACTGACACATCTCTCAGGATCGGGTTGCATGGACTGACACATCTCTCAGGATAGGGTTACAGTGACTGACACATCTCTCAGGATAGAGTTACAGGTACTGACCCATCTATCAGGATCGGGTTACTGGGACTGACTGACCCTTCTCTCAGGATAGGGTTACAGGGACTGACACATCTCTCAGGATTGGGTTACAGTGACTGACACATCTCTCAGGGTAGTGTTACAGGGACTGACACATCTCTCAGGATCGGGTTACAGGGACTGACACATCTCTCAGGATAGGGTTTCAGGGACTGACTGACACATCTCTCAGGATAGGGTTAAAGAGACTGACACATCACTCAGCGTAGTGTTACAGTGACTGACACATCTCTCAGGATAGGCTGACAGGGACTGACACATCTCTCAGGATAGGGTTACAGGGACTGACACATCTCTCAGGATAGGGTTGCAGGGACTGACACATCTCTCAGGATAGGGACTGACTGACACATCTCTCAGGATAGGGTTACAGGGACTGACACACCTCTCAGGATAGGGTTGCAGGGACTGATTGACACATCTCTCAGGGTAGTGTTACAGGGACTGACACATCTCTCAGGATTGGGCTGCAGGGACTGACACATCTCTCAGGATAGGGACTGACTGACACATCTCTCAGGATAGGGTTACAGGGACTGACACACCTCTCAGGATAGGGTTGCAGGGACTGATTGACACATCTCTCAGGGTAGTGTTACAGGGACTGACACATCTCTCAGGATTGGGCTGCAGGGACTGACACATCTCTCAGGATAGGGACTGACTGACACATCTCTCAGGATAGGGTTACAGGGACTGACACATCTCTCAGGATAGGGTGACAGGGACATACTGACCCTTCCCTCAGGATAGGGTTACAGGGACTGACACATCTCTCAGGATTGGGTTACAGTGACTGACACATCTCTCAGGGTAGTGTTACAGGGACTGACACACCTCTCAGGATTGGGTTACAGGGACTGACACATCTCTCAGGATAGGGTTACAGGGACTGACACATCTCTCAGGATAGGGTTACAGGGACTGACACATCCCTCAGGGTAGGGTTACAGGGACTGACACATCTCTCAGGCTAGGGTTGCAGGGACTGAATGACACATCTCTCAGGGTAGTGTTACAGGGACTGACACATCTCTCAGGATAGGGTTACAGCGACTGACACAACTCTCAGGATAGAGTAACAGGGACTGACACATCTCTCAGGATTGGGTTACTGGGACTGACTGACCCTTCTCTCAGGATAGGTTTACAGGGACTGACACATCTCTCAGGATTGGGTTACAGTGACTGACACGTCTCTCCGGGTAGTGTTACAGGGACTGACACATCTCTCAGGATAGGCTTACAGGGACTGACACATCTCTCAGGATAGGGTTACAGGAACCGACACATCTCTCAGGATATGGTTACAGGGACTGACTGACACATCTCTCAGGATAGGGTTACAGAGACTGACACATTACTCAGCGTAGTGTTACAGGGACTGACACATCTCTCAGGATAGGCTTACAGGGACTGACACATCTCTCAGGATAGGGTTACAGGGACTGACACATCTCTCAGGATAGGCTTACAGGGACTGACACATCTCTCAGGATAGAGTTACAGGGACTGACTGACACATCTCTCAGGATCGTGTTGCAGGGACTGACACATCTCTCAGGATAGGGTTACAGGGACTGACACATCTCTCAGGATAGAGTTACAGGGACTGACACATCTCTCAGGATCGGGTTGCAGGGACTGACTGACACATCTCTCAGGATAGGGTTACAGGGACTGACACATCTCTCAGGATAGGGTTACAGGGACAGGCACATCTCTCAGGATAGGGTTACAGGGACTGACACATCTCTCAGGAAAGGGACTGACTGACACATCTCTCAGGATAGGGTTACAGGGACTGACACATCTCTCAGGATAGGGTTACAGGGACTGACACATCTCTCAGGATAGGGTTACAGGGACTGACACATCTCTCAGGATAGGGTTACAGGGACTGACTGACACATCTCTCAGGATAGGGTTACAGGGACTGACACATCTCTCAGGATAGGGTTACAGGGACTGACTGACAGATCTCTCAGGATAGGGTTACAGAGACTGACATATCACTCAGCGTAGTGTTACAGGGACTGACACATCTCTCAGGATAGGCTTATAGGGACTGACACATTTCTCAGGATAGGGTTACAGGGACTGACACATCTCTCAGGATAGAGTTACAGGGACTGACTGACACATCTCTCAGGATCGTGTTGCAGGGACTGACACATCTCTCAGGATAGGGTTACATGGACTGACACATCTCTCAGGATAGAGTTACAGGGACTGACACATCTCTCAGGATCGGGTTGCAGGGACTGACTGACACATCTCTCAGGATAGGGTTACAGGGACTGACACATCTCTCAGGATAGGGTTACAGGGACAGGCACATCTCTCAGGATAGGGTTACAGGGACTGACTGACACATCTCTCAGGATAGGGTTACAGGGACTGACACATCTCTCAGGATCGGGTTGCAGGGACTGACTGACACATCTCTCAGGATAGGGTTACAGGGACAGACATATCTCTCAGGTTAGGGTTACAGGGACTGACTGACACATCTCTCAGGATAGGGTTACAGGGACTGACACATCTCTCAGGATAGAGTTACAGGGACTGACACATCTCTCAGGATCGGGTTGCAGGGACTGACTGACACATCTCTCAGGAGAGGGTGACAGGGACTGACACAATTCTCAGGATAGGGTTACAGGGACTGACACATCTCTCAGGATAGGGTTACAGGGACTGACACACCTCTCAGGATAGGGTTACAGGGACTGACACATCTCTCAGGATAGGGTTACAGGGACTGACACATCTCTCAGGATAGAGTTACAGGGACTGACTGACACATCTCTCAGGATCGTGTTGCAGGGACTGACTGACACATCTCTCAGGATAGGGTTACAGGGACTGACACATCTCTCAGGATAGAGTTACAGGGACTGACACATCTCTCAGGATCGGGTTGCAGGGACTGACTGACACATCTCTCAGGATAGGGTTACAGGGACTGACACATCTCTCAGGATAGGGTTACAGGGACAGGCACATCTCTCAGGATAGGGTTACAGGGACTGACACATCTCTCAGGAAAGGGACTGACTGACACATCTCTCAGGATAGGGTTACAGGGACTGACACATCTCTCAGGATAGGGTTACAGGGACTGACACATCTCTCAGGATAGGGTTACAGGGACTGACACATCTCTCAGGATAGGGTTACAGGGACTGACTGACACATCTCTCAGGATAGGGTTACAGGGACTGACACATCTCTCAGGATAGGGTTACAGGGACCGCCACATCTCTCAGGATAGGGTTACAGGGACTGACTGACAGATCTCTCAGGATAGGGTTACAGAGACTGACATATCACTCAGCGTAGTGTTACAGGGACTGACACATCTCTCAGGATAGGCTTATAGGGACTGACACATTTCTCAGGATAGGGTTACAGGGACTGACTGACACATCTCTCAGGATCGTGTTGCAGGGACTGACACATCTCTCAGGATAGGGTTACATGGACTGACACATCTCTCAGGATAGAGTTACAGGGACTGACACATCTCTCAGGATCGGGTTGCAGGGACTGACTGACACATCTCTCAGGATAGGGTTACAGGGACTGACACATCTCTCAGGATAGGGTTACAGGGACAGGCACATCTCTCAGGATAGGGTTACAGGGACTGACTGACACATCTCTCAGGATAGGGTTACAGGGACTGACACATCTCTCAGGATCGGGTTGCAGGGACTGACTGACACATCTCTCAGGATAGGGTTACAGGGACAGACATATCTCTCAGGTTAGGGTTACAGGGACTGACTGACACATCTCTCAGGATAGGGTTACAGGGACTGACACATCTCTCAGGATAGAGTTACAGGGACTGACACATCTCTCAGGATCGGGTTGCAGGGACTGACTGACACATCTCTCAGGAGAGGGTGACAGGGACTGACACAATTCTCAGGATAGGGTTACAGGGACTGACACATCTCTCAGGATAGGGTTACAGGGACTGACACACCTCTCAGGATAGGGTTACAGGGACTGACACATCTCTCAGGATAGGGTTACAGGGACTGACACATCTCTCAGGATAGAGTTGCAGGGACTGACTGACACATCTCTCAGGATCGTGTTGCAGGGACTGACTGACACATCTCTCAGGATAGGGTTACAGGGACTGACACATCTCTCAGGATAGGGTTACAGGGACAGGCACATCTCTCAGGATAGGGTGACAGGGACTGACTGACACATCTCTCAGGATAGGGTTACAGGGACTGACACATCTCTCAGGATCGGGTTGCAGGGACTGACTGACACATCTCTCAGGATAGGGTGACAGGGACTGACACATCTCTCAGGATAGGGTTACAGGGACAGACACATCTCTCAGGTTAGGGTTACAGGGACTGACTGACACATCTCTCAGGATAGGGTGACAGGGACTGACACAATTCTCAGGATAGGGTTACAGGGACTGACACATCTCTCAGGATAGGGTTACAGGGACTGACACACCTCTCAGGATAGATTTACAGGGACTGACACATCTCTCAGGATAGGGTTACAGGGACTGACACATCTCTCAGGATAGGGTTACAGGGACTGACACATCCCTCAGGGTAGGGTTACAGGGACTGACACATCTCTCAGGATAGGGTTACAGGGACTGACTGACACTTCTCTCAGGATAGGGTTACAGGGACTGACACATCTCTCAGGATAGGGTTATAGGGACCGACACATCTCTCAGGATAGGGTTACAGGAACTGACTCACACATCTCTCTGGATTGGGTTGCAGAGACTGACACATCTCTCAGCGTAGTGTTACAGGGACTGACACATCTCTCAGGATAGGGTTTCAGGGACTGTCACATCTCTCAGGATAGGGTTACAGGGACTGACACATCTCTCAGGATAGGGTTACAAGGACTGCCACATCTCTCAGGATAGAGTTACAGGGACTGACTGACACATCTATGAGGATAGGGTTACAGGGACTGACACATCTCTCAGGATAGGGTTACAGGGACTGACACATCTCTCAGGATTGGGTTACAGTGACTGACACATCTCTCCGGGTAGTGTTACAGGGACTGACACATCTCTCAGGATAGGCTTACAGGGACTGACACATCTCTCAGGATAGGGTTACAGGGACCGACACATCTCTCAGGATATGGTTACAGGGACTGACTGACACATCTCTCAGGATAGGGTTACAGAGACTGACACATTACTCAGCGTAGTGTTACAGGGACTGACACATCTCTCAGGATAGGCTTACAGGGACTGACACATCTCTCAGGATAGAGTTACAGGGACTGACACATCTCTCAGGATCGGGTTGCAGGGACTGACTGACACATCTCTCAGGATAGGGTTACAGGGACTGACACATCTCTCAGGATAGGGTTACAGGGACAGGCACATCTCTCAGGATAGGGTTACAGGGACTGACTGACACATCTCTCAGGATAGGGTTACAGGGACTGACACATCTCTCAGGATCGGGTTGCAGGGACTGACTGACACATCTCTCAGGATAGGGTTACAGGGACAGACATATCTCTCAGGTTAGGGTTACAGGGACTGACTGACACATCTCTCAGGATAGGGTGACAGGGACTGACACATCTCTCAGGATAGAGTTACAGGGACTGACACATCTCTCAGGATCGGGTTGCAGGGACTGACTGACACATCTCTCAGGAGAGGGTGACAGGGACTGACACAATTCTCAGGATAGGGTTACAGGGACTGACACATCTCTCAGGATAGGGTTACAGGGACTGACACACCTCTCAGGATAGGGTTACAGGGACTGACACATCTCTCAGGATAGGGTTACAGGGACTGACACATCTCTCAGGATAGAGTTACAGGGACTGACTGACACATCTCTCAGGATCGTGTTGCAGGGACTGACTGACACATCTCTCAGGATAGGGTTACAGGGACTGACACATCTCTCAGGATAGAGTTACAGGGACTGACACATCTCTCAGGATCGGGTTGCAGGGACTGACTGACACATCTCTCAGGATAGGGTTACAGGGACTGACACATCTCTCAGGATAGGGTTACAGGGACAGGCACATCTCTCA
The DNA here is from genome assembly GCF_044704955.1 of Pristiophorus japonicus. Lineage (NCBI taxonomy): Eukaryota > Metazoa > Chordata > Chondrichthyes > Pristiophoridae > Pristiophorus > Pristiophorus japonicus. Next base: position 56,974,696 of record NC_091995.1, read on the forward strand.
GGATAGGGTTACAGGGACTGACACATCTCTCAGGAAAGGGACTGACTGACACATCTCTCAGGATAGGGTTACAGGGACTGACACATCTCTCAGGATAGGGTTACAGGGACTGACACATCTCTCAGGATAGGGTTACAGGGACTGACACATCTCTCAGGATAGGGTTACAGGGACTGACTGACACATCTCTCAGGATAGGGTTACAGGGACTGACACATCTCTCAGGATAGGGTTACAGGGACCGCCACATCTCTCAGGATAGGGTTACAGGGACTGACTGACAGATCTCTCAGGATAGGGTTACAGAGACTGACATATCACTCAGCGTAGTGTTACAGGGACTGACACATCTCTCAGGATAGGCTTATAGGGACTGACACATTTCTCAGGATAGGGTTACAGGGACTGACACATCTCTCAGGATAGAGTTACAGGGACTGACTGACACATCTCTCAGGATCGTGTTGCAGGGACTGACACATCTCTCAGGATAGGGTTACATGGACTGACACATCTCTCAGGATAGAGTTACAGGGACTGACACATCTCTCAGGATCGGGTTGCAGGGACTGACTGACACATCTCTCAGGATAGGGTTACAGGGACTGACACATCTCTCAGGATAGGGTTACAGGGACAGGCACATCTCTCAGGATAGGGTTACAGGGACTGACTGACACATCTCTCAGGATAGGGTTACAGGGACTGACACATCTCTCAGGATCGGGTTGCAGGGACTGACTGACACATCTCTCAGGATAGGGTTACAGGGACAGACATATCTCTCAGGTTAGGGTTACAGGGACTGACTGACACATCTCTCAGGATAGGGTTACAGGGACTGACACATCTCTCAGGATAGAGTTACAGGGACTGACACATCTCTCAGGATCGGGTTGCAGGGACTGACTGACACATCTCTCAGGAGAGGGTGACAGGGACTGACACAATTCTCAGGATAGGGTTACAGGGACTGACACATCTCTCAGGATAGGCTTACAGGGACTGACACATCTCTCAGGATAGAGTTACAGGGACTGACACATCTCTCAGGATCGGGTTGCAGGGACTGACTGACACATCTCTCAGGATAGGGTTACAGGGACTGACACATCTCTCAGGATAGGGTTACAGGGACAGGCACATCTCTCAGGATAGGGTTACAGGGACTGACTGACACATCTCTCAGGATAGGGTTACAGGGACTGACACATCTCTCAGGATCGGGTTGCAGGGACTGACTGACACATCTCTCAGGATAGGGTTACAGGGACAGACATATCTCTCAGGTTAGGGTTACAGGGACTGACTGACACATCTCTCAGGATAGGGTGACAGGGACTGACACATCTCTCAGGATAGAGTTACAGGGACTGACACATCTCTCAGGATCGGGTTGCAGGGACTGACTGACACATCTCTCAGGAGAGGGTGACAGGGACTGACACAATTCTCAGGATAGGGTTACAGGGACTGACACATCTCTCAGGATAGGGTTACAGGGACTGACACACCTCTCAGGATAGGGTTACAGGGACTGACACATCTCTCAGGATAGGGTTACAGGGACTGACACATCTCTCAGGATAGAGTTACAGGGACTGACTGACACATCTCTCAGGATCGTGTTGCAGGGACTGACTGACACATCTCTCAGGATAGGGTTACAGGGACTGACACATCTCTCAGGATAGAGTTACAGGGACTGACACATCTCTCAGGATCGGGTTGCAAGGACTGACTGACACATCTCTCAGGATAGGGTTACAGGGACTGACACATCTCTCAGGATAGGGTTACAGGGACAGGCACATCTCTCAGGATAGGGTTACAGGGACTGACACATCTCTCAGGAAAGGGACTGACTGACACATCTCTCAGGATAGGGTTACAGGGACTGACACATCTCTCAGGATAGGGTTACAGGGACTGACACATCTCTCAGGATAGGGTTACAGGGACTGACACATCTCTCAGGATAGGGTTACAGGGACTGACTGACACATCTCTCAGGATAGGGTTACAGGGACTGACACATCTCTCAGGATAGGGTTACAGGGACCGCCACATCTCTCAGGATAGGGTTACAGGGACTGACTGACAGATCTCTCAGGATAGGGTTACAGAGACTGACATATCACTCAGCGTAGTGTTACAGGGACTGACACATCTCTCAGGATAGGCTTATAGGGACTGACACATTTCTCAGGATAGGGTTACAGGGACTGACACATCTCTCAGGATAGAGTTACAGGGACTGACTGACACATCTCTCAGGATCGTGTTGCAGGGACTGACACATCTCTCAGGATAGGGTTACATGGACTGACACATCTCTCAGGATAGAGTTACAGGGACTGACACATCTCTCAGGATCGGGTTGCAGGGACTGACTGACACATCTCTCAGGATAGGGTTACAGGGACTGACACATCTCTCAGGATAGGGTTACAGGGACAGGCACATCTCTCAGGATAGGGTTACAGGGACTGACTGACACATCTCTCAGGATAGGGTTACAGGGACTGACACATCTGTCAGGATCGGGTTGCAGGGACTGACTGACACATCTCTCAGGATAGGGTTACAGGGACAGACATATCTCTCAGGTTAGGGTTACAGGGACTGACTGACACATCTCTCAGGATAGGGTTACAGGGACTGACACATCTCTCAGGATAGAGTTACAGGGACTGACACATCTCTCAGGATCGGGTTGCAGGGACTGACTGACACATCTCTCAGGAGAGGGTGACAGGGACTGACACAATTCTCAGGATAGGGTTACAGGGACTGACACATCTCTCAGGATAGGGTTACAGGGACTGACACACCTCTCAGGATAGGGTTACAGGGACTGACACATCTCTCAGGATAGGGTTACAGGGACTGACACATCTCTCAGGATAGAGTTACAGGGACTGACTGACACATCTCTCAGGATCGTGTTGCAGGGACTGACTGACACATCTCTCAGGATAGGGTTACAGGGACTGACACATCTCTCAGGATAGGGTTACAGGGACAGGCACATCTCTCAGGATAGGGTGACAGGGACTGACTGACACATCTCTCAGGATAGGGTTACAGGGACTGACACATCTCTCAGGATCGGGTTGCAGGGACTGACTGACACATCTCTCAGGATAGGGTGACAGGGACTGACACATCTCTCAGGATAGGGTTACAGGGACAGACACATCTCTCAGGTTAGGGTTACAGGGACTGACTGACACATCTCTCAGGATAGGGTGACAGGGACTGACACAATTCTCAGGATAGGGTTACAGGGACTGACACATCTCTCAGGATAGGGTTACAGGGACTGACACACCTCTCAGGATAGGTTTACAGGGACTGACACATCTCTCAGGATAGGGTTACAGGGACTGACACATCTCTCAGGATAGGGTTACAGGGACTGACACATCCCTCAGGGTAGGGTTACAGGGACTGACACATCTCTCAGGATAGGGTTACAGGGACTGACTGACACTTCTCTCAGGATAGGGTTACAGGGACTGACACATCTCTCAGGATAGGGTTATAGGGACCGACACATCTCTCAGGATAGGGTTACAGGAACTGACTCACACATCTCTCTGGATTGGGTTGCAGAGACTGACACATCTCTCAGCGTAGTGTTACAGGGACTGACACATCTCTCAGGATAGGGTTTCAGGGACTGTCACATCTCTCAGGATAGGGTTACAGGGACTGACACATCTCTCAGGATAGGGTTACAAGGACTGCCACATCTCTCAGGATAGAGTTACAGGGACTGACTGACACATCTATGAGGATAGGGTTACAGGGACTGACACATCTCTCAGGATAGGGTTACAGGGACTGACACATCTCTCAGGATTGGGTTACAGTGACTGACACATCTCTCCGGGTAGTGTTACAGGGACTGACACATCTCTCAGGATAGGCTTACAGGGACTGACACATCTCTCAGGATAGGGTTACAGGGACCGACACATCTCTCAGGATATGGTTACAGGGACTGACTGACACATCTCTCAGGATAGGGTTACAGAGACTGACACATTACTCAGCGTAGTGTTACAGGGACTGACACATCTCTCAGGATAGGCTTACAGGGACTGACACATCTCTCAGGATAGGGTTACAGGGACTGACACATCTCTCAGGATAGGCTTACAGGGACTGACACATCTCTCAGGATCGTGTTGCAGGGACTGACTGACACATCTCTCAGGATAGGGTTACAGGGACTGACACATCTCTCAGGATCGGGTTGCAGGGACTGACTGACACATCTCTCAGGATAGGGTTACAGGGACTGACACATCTCTCAGGATAGGGTTACAGGGACAGGCACATCTCTCAGGATAGGGTTACAGGGACTGACTGACACATCTCTCAGGATAGGGTTACAGGGACTGACACATCTCTCAGGATCGGGTTGCAGGGACTGACTGACACATCTCTCAGGATAGGGTTACAGGGACAGACACATCTCTCAGGTTAGGGTTACAGGGACTGACTGACACATCTCTCAGGATAGGGTTACAGGGACTGACACATCTCTCAGGATAGAGTTACAGGGACTGACACATCTCTCAGGATCGGGTTGCAGGGACTGACTGACACATCTCTCAGGATAGGGTGACAGGGACTGACACAATTCTCAGGATAGAGTTACAGGGACTGACACATCTCTCAGGATAGGGTTACAGGGACTGACACACCTCTCAGGATAGGGTTACAGGGACTGACACATCTCTCAGGATATGGTTACAGGGACTGACACATCTCTCAGGATAGAGTTACAGGGACTGACTGACACATCTCTCAGGATCGTGTTGCAGGGACTGACTGACACATCTCTCAGGATAGGGTTACAGGGACTGACACATCTCTCAGGATAGAGTTACAGGGACTGACACATCTCTCAGGATCGGGTTGCAGGGACTGACTGACACATCTCTCAGGATAGGGTTACAGGGACTGACACATCTCTCAGGATAGGGTTACAGGGACTGACTGACACATCTCTCAGGATAGGGTTACAGGGACTGACACATCTCTCAGGATCGGGTTGCAGGGACTGACTGACACATCTCTCAGGATAGGGTTACAGGGACTGACACATCTATCAGGATAGGGTTACAGGGACAGACACATCTCTCAGGTTAGGGTTACAGGGACTGACTGACACATCTCTCAGGATAGGGTGACAGGGACTGACACAATTCTCACGATAGGATTACAGGGACTGACACATCTCTCAGGATAGGGTTACAGGGACTGACACACCTCTCAGGATAGGGTTACAGGGACTGACACATCTCTCAGGATAGGGTTACAGGGACTGACACATCTCTCAGGATAGGGTTACAGGGACTGACACATCCCTCAGGGTAGGGTTACGGGGACTGACACATCTCTCAGGATAGGGTTACAGGGACTGACTGACACTTCTCTCAGGATAGGGTTACAGGGACTGACACATCTCTCAGGATAGGGTTACAGGGACCGACACATCTCTCAGGATAGGGTTACAGGAACTGACTGACACATCTCTCTGGATTGGGTTGCAGAGACTGACACATCTCTCAGCGTAGTGTTACAGGGACTGACACATCTCTCAGGATAGGGTTTCAGGGACTGTCACATCTCTCAGGATAGGGTTACAGGGACTGACACATCTCTCAGGATAGGGTTACAGGGACTGACACATCTCTCAGGATAGGGTTACAAGGACTGCCACATCTCTCAGGATAGAGTTACAGGGACTGACTGACACATCTATGAGGATAGGGTTACAGGGACTGACACATCTCTCAGGGTAGGGTTACAGGGACTGACACATCTCTCAGGATTGGGCTACGGGGACTGACACATCTCTCAGGATAGGGACTGACTGGCACATCTCTCAGGATAGGGTTACAGGGACTGACACATCTCTCAGGAGAGGGTTGCAGGGACTGACTGACACATCTCTCAGGGTAGTGTTACACGGACTGACACATCTCTCAGGATAGAGTTACAGGGACGGACTGACACATCTCTCAGGATCGGGTTGCATGGACTGACACATCTCTCAGGATAGGGTTACAGTTACTGACACATCTCTCAGGATAGAGTTACAGGTACTGACCCATCTCTCAGGATCGGGTTACTGGGACTGACTGACCCTTCTCTCAGGATAGGTTTACAGGGACTGACACATCTCTCAGGATTGGGTTACAGTGACTGACACATTTCTCAGGGTAGTGTTACAGGGACTGACACATCTCTCAGGATCGGGTTACAGGGACTGAGACATCTCTCAGGATAGGGTTACAGGGACTGACACATCTCTCAGGATAGGGTTACAGGGACTGACACATCTCTCAGGATAGGGTTACAGGGACCGACACATCTCTCAGGATAGGGTTACAGGGACTGACTGACACATCTCTCAGGATAGGGTTACAGAGACTGACACATCATTCAGCGTAGTGTTACAGTGACTGACACATCTCTCAGGATAGGCTTACAGGGACTGACACATCTCTCAGGATAGGGTTACAGGGACTGACACATCTCTCAGGATAGGGTTACAAGGACTGCCACATCTCTCAGGATAGAGTTACAGGGACTGACTGACACATCTATGAGGATAGGGTTACAGGGACTGACACATCTCTCAGGGTAGGGTTACAGGGACTGACACATCTCTCAGGATTGGGCTACGGGGACTGACACATCTCTCAGGATATGGACTGACTGACACATCTATGAGGATAGGGTTACAGGGACTGACACATCTCTCAGGATAGGGTTACAGGGACTGACTGACACTTCTCTCAGGATAGGGTTACAGGGACTGACACATCTCTCAGGATAGGGTTATAGGGACCGACACATCTCTCAGGATAGGGTTACAGGAACTGACTCACACATCTCTCTGGATTGGGTTGCAGAGACTGACACATCTCTCAGCGTAGTGTTACAGGGACTGACACATCTCTCAGGATAGGGTTTCAGGGACTGTCACATCTCTCAGGATAGGGTTACAGGGACTGACACATCTCTCAGGATAGGGTTACAAGGACTGCCACATCTCTCAGGATAGAGTTACAGGGACTGACTGACACATCTATGAGGATAGGGTTACAGGGACTGACACATCTCTCAGGGTAGGGTTACAGGGACTGACACATCTCTCAGGATTGGGCTACGGGGACTGACACATCTCTCAGGATATGGACTGACTGGCACATCTCTCAGGATAGGGTTAAGGGACTGACACATCTCTCAGGAGAGGGTTGCAGGGACTGACTGACACATCTCTCAGGGTAGTGTTACACGGACTGACACATCTCTCAGGATAGAGTTACAGGGACGGACTGACACATCTCTCAGGATCGGGTTGCATGGACTGACACATCTCTCAGGATAGGGTTACAGTGACTGACACATCTCTCAGGATAGAGTTACAGGTACTGACCCATCTCTCAGGATCGGGTTGCAGGGACTGACTGACACATCTCTCAGGATAGGGTTACAGGGACTGACACATCTATCAGGATAGGGTTACAGGGACAGACACATCTCTCAGGTTAGGGTTACAGGGACTGACTGACACATCTCTCAGGATAGGGTGACAGGGACTGACACAATTCTCACGATAGGATTACAGGGACTGACACATCTCTCAGGATAGGGTTACAGGGACTGACACACCTCTCAGGATAGGGTTACAGGGACTGACACATCTCTCAGGATAGGGTTACAGGGACTGACACATCTCTCAGGATAGGGTTACAGGGACTGACACATCCCTCAGGGTAGGGTTACGGGGACTGACACATCTCTCAGGATAGGGTTACAGGGACTGACTGACACTTCTCTCAGGATAGGGTTACAGGGACTGACACATCTCTCAGGATAGGGTTACAGGGACCGACACATCTCTCAGGATAGGGTTACAGGAACTGACTGACACATCTCTCTGGATTGGGTTGCAGAGACTGACACATCTCTCAGCGTAGTGTTACAGGGACTGACACATCTCTCAGGATAGGGTTTCAGGGACTGTCACATCTCTCAGGATAGGGTTACAGGGACTGACACATCTCTCAGGATAGGGTTACAGGGACTGACACATCTCTCAGGATAGGGTTACAAGGACTGCCACATCTCTCAGGATAGAGTTACAGGGACTGACTGACACATCTATGAGGATAGGGTTACAGGGACTGACACATCTCTCAGGGTAGGGTTACAGGGACTGACACATCTCTCAGGATTGGGCTACGGGGACTGACACATCTCTCAGGATAGGGACTGACTGGCACATCTCTCAGGATAGGGTTACAGGGACTGACACATCTCTCAGGAGAGGGTTGCAGGGACTGACTGACACATCTCTCAGGGTAGTGTTACACGGACTGACACATCTCTCAGGATAGAGTTACAGGGACGGACTGACACATCTCTCAGGATCGGGTTGCATGGACTGACACATCTCTCAGGATAGGGTTACAGTTACTGACACATCTCTCAGGATAGAGTTACAGGGACTGACACATCTCTCAGGATCGGGTTACAGGGACTGAGACATCTCTCAGGATAGGGTTACAGGGACTGACACATCTCTCAGGATAGGGTTACAGGGACTGACACATCTCTCAGGATAGGGTTACAGGGACCGACACATCTCTCAGGATAGGGTTACAGGGACTGACTGACACATCTCTCAGGATAGGGTTACAGAGACTGACACATCATTCAGCGTAGTGTTACAGTGACTGACACATCTCTCAGGATAGGCTTACAGGGACTGACACATCTCTCAGGATAGGGTTACAGGGACTGACACATCTCTCAGGATAGGGTTACAAGGACTGCCACATCTCTCAGGATAGAGTTACAGGGACTGACTGACACATCTATGAGGATAGGGTTACAGGGACTGACACATCTCTCAGGGTAGGGTTACAGGGACTGACACATCTCTCAGGATTGGGCTACGGGGACTGACACATCTCTCAGGATATGGACTGACTGACACATCTATGAGGATAGGGTTACAGGGACTGACACATCTCTCAGGATAGGGTTACAGGGACTGACTGACACTTCTCTCAGGATAGGGTTACAGGGACTGACACATCTCTCAGGATAGGGTTATAGGGACCGACACATCTCTCAGGATAGGGTTACAGGAACTGACTCACACATCTCTCTGGATTGGGTTGCAGAGACTGACACATCTCTCAGCGTAGTGTTACAGGGACTGACACATCTCTCAGGATAGGGTTTCAGGGACTGTCACATCTCTCAGGATAGGGTTACAGGGACTGACACATCTCTCAGGATAGGGTTACAAGGACTGCCACATCTCTCAGGATAGAGTTACAGGGACTGACTGACACATCTATGAGGATAGGGTTACAGGGACTGACACATCTCTCAGGGTAGGGTTACAGGGACTGACACATCTCTCAGGATTGGGCTACGGGGACTGACACATCTCTCAGGATATGGACTGACTGGCACATCTCTCAGGATAGGGTTGCATGGACTGACACATCTCTCAGGATAGGGTTACAGTGACTGACACATCTCTCAGGATAGAGTTACAGGTACTGACCCATCTATCAGGATCGGGTTACTGGGACTGACTGACCCTTCTCTCAGGATAGGGTTACAGGGACTGACACATCTCTCAGGATTGGGTTACAGTGACTGACACATCTCTCAGGGTAGTGTTACAGGGACTGACACATCTCTCAGGATCGGGTTACAGGGACTGACACATCTCTCAGGATAGGGTTTCAGGGACTGACTGACACATCTCTCAGGATAGAGTTAAAGAGACTGACACATCACTCAGCGTAGTGTTACAGTGACTGACACATCTCTCAGGATAGGCTTACAGGGACTGACACATCTCTCAGGATAGGGTTACAGGGACTGACACATCTCTCAGGGTAGGGTTGCAGGGACTGACACATCTCTCAGGATAGGGACTGACTGACACATCTCTCAGGATAGGGTTACAGGGACTGACACACCTCTCAGGATAGGGTTGCAGGGACTGATTGACACATCTCTCAGGGTAGTGTTACAGGGACTGACACATCTCTCAGGATTGGGCTGCAGGGACTGACACATCTCTCAGGATAGGGACTGACTGACACATCTCTCAGGATAGGGTTACAGGGACTGACACACCTCTCAGGATAGGGTTGCAGGGACTGATTGACACATCTCTCAGGGTAGTGTTACAGGGACTGACACATCTCTCAGGATTGGGCTGCAGGGACTGACACATCTCTCAGGATAGGGACTGACTGACACATCTCTCAGGATAGGGTTACAGGGACTGACACATCTCTCAGGATAGGGTGACAGGGACATACTGACCCTTCTCTCAGGATAGGGTGACAGGGACTGACACATCTCTCAGGATTGGGTTACAGTGACTGACACATCTCTCAGGGTAGTGTTACAGGGACTGACACACCTCTCAGGATTGGGTTACAGGGACTGACACATCTCTCAGGATAGGGTTACAGGGACTGACACATCTCTCAGGATAGGGTTACAGGGACTGACACATCCCTCAGGGTAGGGTTACAGGGACTGACACATCTCTCAGGGTAGGGTTGCAGGGACTGAATGACACATCTCTCAGGGTAGTGTTACAGGGACTGACACATCTCTCAGGATAGGGTTACAGCGACTGACACAACTCTCAGGATAGAGTAACAGGGACTGACACATCTCTCAGGATTGGGTTACTGGGACTGACTGACCCTTCTCTCAGGATAGGTTTACAGGGACTGACACATCTCTCAGGATTGGGTTACAGTGACTGACACGTCTCTCCGGGTAGTGTTACAGGGACTGACACATCTCTCAGGATAGGCTTACAGGGACTGACACATCTCTCAGGATAGGGTTACAGGAACCGACACATCTCTCAGGATATGGTTACAGGGACTGACTGACACATCTCTCAGGATAGGGTTACAGAGACTGACACATTACTCAGCGTAGTGTTACAGGGACTGACACATCTCTCAGGATAGGCTTACAGGGACTGACACATCTCTCAGGATAGGGTTACAGGGACTGACACATCTCTCAGGATAGGCTTACAGGGACTGACACATCTCTCAGGATAGAGTTACAGGGACTGACTGACACATCTCTCAGGATCGTGTTGCAGGGACTGACACATCTCTCAGGATAGGGTTACAGGGACTGACACATCTCTCAGGATAGAGTTACAGGGACTGACACATCTCTCAGGATCGGGTTGCAGGGACTGACTGACACATCTCTCAGGATAGGGTTACAGGGACTGACACATCTCTCAGGATAGGGTTACAGGGACAGGCACATCTCTCAGGATAGGGTTACAGGGACTGACACATCTCTCAGGAAAGGGACTGACTGACACATCTCTCAGGATAGGGTTACAGGGACTGACACATCTCTCAGGATAGGGTTACAGGGACTGACACATCTCTCACGATAGGGTTACAGGGACTGACACATCTCTCAGGATAGGGTTACAGGGACTGACTGACACATCTCTCAGGATAGGGTTACAGGGACTGACACATCTCTCAGGATAGGGTTACAGGGACCGCCACATCTCTCAGGATAGGGTTACAGGGACTGACTGACAGATCTCTCAGGATAGGGTTACAGAGACTGACATATCACTCAGCGTAGTGTTACAGGGACTGACACATCTCTCAGGATAGGCTTACAGGGACTGACACATTTCTCAGGATAGGGTTACAGGGACTGACACATCTCTCAGGATAGAGTTACAGGGACTGACTGACACATCTCTCAGGATCGGGTTGCAGGGACTGACTGACACATCTCTCAGGAGAGGGTGACAGGGACTGACACAATTCTCAGGATAGGGTTACAGGGACTGACACATCTCTCAGGATAGGGTTACAGGGACTGACACACCTCTCAGGATAGGGTTACAGGGACTGACACATCTCTCAGGATAGGGTTACAGGGACTGACACATCTCTCAGGATAGAGTTACAGGGACTGACTGACACATCTCTCAGGATCGTGTTGCAGGGACTGACTGACACATCTCTCAGGATAGGGTTACAGGGACTGACACATCTCTCAGGATAGGGTTACAGGGACAGGCACATCTCTCAGGATAGCGTGACAGGGACTGACTGACACATCTCTCAGGATAGGGTTACAGGGACTGACACATCTCTCAGGATCGGGTTGCAGGGACTGACTGACACATCTCTCAGGATAGGGTGACAGGGACTGACACATCTCTCAGGATAGGGTTACAGGGACAGACACATCTCTCAGGTTAGGGTTACAGGGACTGACTGACACATCTCTCAGGATAGGGTGACAGGGACTGACACAATTCTCAGGATAGGGTTACAGGGACTGACACATCTCTCAGGATAGGGTTACAGGGACTGACACACCTCTCAGGATAGGTTTACAGGGACTGACACATCTCTCAGGATAGGGTTACAGGGACTGACACATCTCTCAGGATAGGGTTACAGGGACTGACACATCCCTCAGGGTAGGGTTACAGGGACTGACACATCTCTCAGGATAGGGTTATAGGGACCGACACATCTCTCAGGATAGGGTTACAGGAATTGACTCACACATCTCTCTGGATTGGGTTGCAGAGACTGACACATCTCTCAGCGCAGTGTTACAGGGACTGACACATCTCTCAGGATAGGGTTTCAGGGACTGTCACATCTCTCAGGATAGGGTTACAGGGACTGACACATCTCTCAGGATAGGGTTACAAGGACTGCCACATCTCTCAGGATAGAGTTACAGGGACTGACTGACACATCTATGAGGATAGGGTTACAGGGACTGACACATCTCTCAGGATAGGGTTACAGGGACTGACACATCTCTCAGGATTGGGTTACAGTGACTGACACATCTCTCCGGGTAGTGTTACAGGGACTGACACATCTCTCAGGATACGCTTACAGGGACTGACACATCTCTCAGGATAGGGTTACAGGGACCGACACATCTCTCAGGATATGGTTACAGGGACTGACTGACACATCTCTCAGGATAGGGTTACAGAGACTGACACATTACTCAGCGTAGTGTTACAGGGACTGACACATCTCTCAGGATAGGCTTACAGGGACTGACACATCTCTCAGGATAGGGTTACAGGGACTGACACATCTCTCAGGATAGGCTTACAGGGACTGACACATCTCTCAGGATCGTGTTGCAGGGACTGACTGACACATCTCTCAGGATAGGGTTACAGGGACTGACACATCTCTCAGGATCGGGTTGCAGGGACTGACTGACACATCTCTCAGGATAGGGTTACAGGGACTGACACATCTCTCAGGATAGGGTTACAGGGACAGGCACATCTCTCAGGATAGGGTTACAGGGACTGACTGACACATCTCTCAGGATAGGGTTACAGGGACTGACACATCTCTCAGGATCGGGTTGCAGGGACTGACTGACACATCTCTCAGGATAGGGTTACAGGGACAGACACATCTCTCAGGTTAGGGTTACAGGGACTGACTGACACATCTCTCAGGATAGGGTTACAGGGACTGACACATCTCTCAGGATAGAGTTACAGGGACTGACACATCTCTCAGGATCGGGTTGCAGGGACTGACTGACACATCTCTCAGGATAGGGTGACAGGGACTGACACAATTCTCAGGATAGAGTTACAGGGACTGACACATCTCTCAGGATAGGGTTACAGGGACTGACACACCTCTCAGGATAGGGTTACAGGGACTGACACATCTCTCAGGATATGGTTACAGGGACTGACACATCTCTCAGGATAGAGTTACAGGGACTGACTGACACATCTCTCAGGATCGTGTTGCAGGGACTGACTGACACATCTCTCAGGATAGGGTTACAGGGACTGACACATCTCTCAGGATAGAGTTACAGGGACTGACACATCTCTCAGGATCGGGTTGCAGGGACTGACTGACACATCTCTCAGGATAGGGTTACAGGGACTGACACATCTCTCAGGATAGGGTTACAGGGACAGGCACATCTCTCAGGATAGGGTTACAGGGACTGACTGACACATCTCTCAGGATAGGGTTACAGGGACTGACACATCTCTCAGGATCGGGTTGCATGGACTGACACATCTCTCAGGATAGGGTTACAGTGACTGACACATCTCTCAGGATAGAGTTACAGGTACTGACCCATCTATCAGGATCGGGTTACTGGGACTGACTGACCCTTCTCTCAGGATAGGGTTACAGGGACTGACACATCTCTCAGGATTGGGTTACAGTGACTGACACATCTCTCAGGGTAGTGTTACAGGGACTGACACATCTCTCAGGATCGGGTTACAGGGACTGACACATCTCTCAGGATAGGGTTTCAGGGACTGACTGACACATCTCTCAGGATAGAGTTAAAGAGACTGACACATCACTCAGCGTAGTGTTACAGTGACTGACACATCTCTCAGGATAGGCTTACAGGGACTGACACATCTCTCAGGATAGGGTTACAGGGACTGACACATCTCTCAGGGTAGGGTTGCAGGGACTGACACATCTCTCAGGATAGGGACTGACTGACACATCTCTCAGGATAGGGTTACAGGGACTGACACACCTCTCAGGATAGGGTTGCAGGGACTGATTGACACATCTCTCAGGGTAGTGTTACAGGGACTGACACATCTCTCAGGATTGGGCTGCAGGGACTGACACATCTCTCAGGATAGGGACTGACTGACACATCTCTCAGGATAGGGTTACAGGGACTGACACACCTCTCAGGATAGGGTTGCAGGGACTGATTGACACATCTCTCAGGGTAGTGTTACAGGGACTGACACATCTCTCAGGATTGGGCTGCAGGGACTGACACATCTCTCAGGATAGGGACTGACTGACACATCTCTCAGGATAGGGTTACAGGGACTGACACATCTCTCAGGATAGGGTGACAGGGACATACTGACCCTTCTCTCAGGATAGGGTGACAGGGACTGACACATCTCTCAGGGTAGGGTTGCAGGGACTGAATGACACATCTCTCAGGGTAGTGTTACAGGGACTGACACATCTCTCAGGATAGGGTTACAGCGACTGACACAACTCTCAGGATAGAGTAACAGGGACTGACACATCTCTCAGGATTGGGTTACTGGGACTGACTGACCCTTCTCTCAGGATAGGTTTACAGGGACTGACACATCTCTCAGGATTGGGTTACAGTGACTGACACGTCTCTCCGGGTAGTGTTACAGGGACTGACACATCTCTCAGGATAGGCTTACAGGGACTGACACATCTCTCAGGATAGGGTTACAGGAACCGACACATCTCTCAGGATATGGTTACAGGGACTGACTGACACATCTCTCAGGATAGGGTTACAGAGACTGACACATTACTCAGCGTAGTGTTACAGGGACTGACACATCTCTCAGGATAGGCTTACAGGGACTGACACATCTCTCAGGATAGGGTTACAGGGACTGACACATCTCTCAGGATAGGCTTACAGGGACTGACACATCTCTCAGGATAGAGTTACAGGGACTGACTGACACATCTCTCAGGATCGTGTTGCAGGGACTGACACATCTCTCAGGATAGGGTTACAGGGACTGACACATCTCTCAGGATAGAGTTACAGGGACTGACACATCTCTCAGGATCGGGTTGCAGGGACTGACTGACACATCTCTCAGGATAGGGTTTACAGGGACTGACACATCTCTCAGGATAGGGTTACAGGGACAGGCACATCTCTCAGGATAGGGTTACAGGGACTGACACATCTCTCAGGAAAGGGACTGACTGACACATCTCTCAGGATAGGGTTACAGGGACTGACACATCTCTCAGGATAGGGTTACAGGGACTGACACATCTCTCACGATAGGGTTACAGGGACTGACACATCTCTCAGGATAGGGTTACAGGGACTGACTGACACATCTCTCAGGATAGGGTTACAGGGACTGACACATCTCTCAGGATAGGGTTACAGGGACCGCCACATCTCTCAGGATAGGGTTACAGGGACTGACTGACAGATCTCTCAGGATAGGGTTACAGAGACTGACATATCACTCAGCGTAGTGTTACAGGGACTGACACATCTCTCAGGATAGGCTTACAGGGACTGACACATTTCTCAGGATAGGGTTACAGGGACTGACACATCTCTCAGGATAGAGTAACAGGGACTGACTGACACATCTCTCAGGATCGGGTTGCAGGGACTGACTGACACATCTCTCAGGAGAGGGTGACAGGGACTGACACAATTCTCAGGATAGGGTTACAGGGACTGACACATCTCTCAGGATAGGGTTACAGGGACTGACACACCTCTCAGGATAGGGTTACAGGGACTGACACATCTCTCAGGATAGGGTTAAAGGGACTGACACATCTCTCAGGATAGAGTTACAGGGACTGACTGACACATCTCTCAGGATCGTGTTGCAGGGACTGACTGACACATCTCTCAGGATAGGGTTACAGGGACTGACACATCTCTCAGGATAGGGTTACAGGGACAGGCACATCTCTCAGGATAGGGTGACAGGGACTGACTGACACATCTCTCAGGATAGGGTTACAGGGACTGACACATCTCTCAGGATCGGGTTGCAGGGACTGACTGACACATCTCTCAGGATAGGGTGACAGGGACTGACACATCTCTCAGGATAGGGTTACAGGGACAGACACATCTCTCAGGTTAGGGTTACAGGGACTGACTGACACATCTCTCAGGATAGGGTGACAGGGACTGACACAATTCTCAGGATAGGGTTACAGGGACTGACACATCTCTCAGGATAGGGTTACAGGGACTGACACACCTCTCAGGATAGGTTTACAGGGACTGACACATCTCTCAGGATAGGGTTACAGGGACTGACACATCTCTCAGGATAGGGTTACAGGGACTGACACATCCCTCAGGGTAGGGTTACAGGGACTGACACATCTCTCAGGATAGGGTTATAGGGACCGACACATCTCTCAGGATAGGGTTACAGGAATTGACTCACACATCTCTCTGGATTGGGTTGCAGAGACTGACACATCTCTCAGCGTAGTGTTACAGGGACTGACACATCTCTCAGGATAGGGTTTCAGGGACTGTCACATCTCTCAGGATAGGGTTACAGGGACTGACACATCTCTCAGGATAGGGTTACAAGGACTGCCACATCTCTCAGGATAGAGTTACAGGGACTGACTGACACATCTATGAGGATAGGGTTACAGGGACTGACACATCTCTCAGGATAGGGTTACAGGGACTGACACATCTCTCAGGATTGGGTTACAGTGACTGACACATCTCTCCGGGTAGTGTTACAGGGACTGACACATCTCTCAGGATAGGCTTACAGGGACTGACACATCTCTCAGGATAGGGTTACAGGGACCGACACATCTCTCAGGATATGGTTACAGGGACTGACTGACACATCTCTCAGGATAGGGTTACAGAGACTGACACATTACTCAGCGTAGTGTTACAGGGACTGACACATCTCTCAGGATAGGCTTACAGGGACTGACACATCTCTCAGGATAGGGTTACAGGGACTGACACATCTCTCAGGATAGGCTTACAGGGACTGACACATCTCTCAGGATCGTGTTGCAGGGACTGACTGACACATCTCTCAGGATAGGGTTACAGGGACTCACACATCTCTCAGGATCGGGTTGCAGGGACTGACTGACACATCTCTCAGGATAGGGTTACAGGGACTGACACATCTCTCAGGATAGGGTTACAGGGACAGGCACATCTCTCAGGATAGGGTTACAGGGACTGACTGACACATCTCTCAGGATAGGGTTACAGGGACTGACACATCTCTCAGGATCGGGTTGCAGGGACTGACTGACACATCTCTCAGGATAGGGTTACAGGGACAGACACATCTCTCAGGTTAGGGTTACAGGGACTGACTGACACATCTCTCAGGATAGGGTTACAGGGACTGACACATCTCTCAGGATAGAGTTACAGGGACTGACACATCTCTCAGGATCGGGTTGCAGGGACTGACTGACACATCTCTCAGGATAGGGTGACAGGGACTGACACAATTCTCAGGATAGAGTTACAGGGACTGACACATCTCTCAGGATAGGGTTACAGGGACTGACACACCTCTCAGGATAGGGTTACAGGGACTGACACATCTCTCAGGATATGGTTACAGGGACTGACACATCTCTCAGGATAGAGTTACAGGGACTGACTGACACATCTCTCAGGATCGTGTTGCAGGGACTGACTGACACATCTCTCAGGATAGGGTTACAGGGACTGACACATCTATCAGGATAGGGTTACAGGGACAGACACATCTCTCAGGTTAGGGTTACAGGGACTGACTGACACATCTCTCAGGATAGAGTGACAGGGACTGACACAATTCTCACGATAGGATTACAGGGACTGACACATCTCTCAGGATAGGGTTACAGGGACTGACACACCTCTCAGGATAGGGTTACAGGGACTGACACATCTCTCAGGATAGGGTTACAGGGACTGACACATCTCTCAGGATAGGGTTACAGGGACTGACACATCCCTCAGGGTAGGGTTACGGGGACTGACACATCTCTCAGGATAGGGTTACAGGGACTGACTGACACTTCTCTCAGGATAGGGTTACAGGGACTGACACATCTCTCAGGATAGGGTTACAGGGACCGACACATCTCTCAGGATAGGGTTACAGGAACTGACTGACACATCTCTCTGGATTGGGTTGCAGAGACTGACACATCTCTCAGCGTAGTGTTACAGGGACTGACACATCTCTCAGGATAGGGTTTCAGGGACTGTCACATCTCTCAGGATAGGGTTACAGGGACTGACACATCTCTCAGGATAGGGTTACAGGGACTGACACATCTCTCAGGATAGGGTTACAAGGACTGCCACATCGCTCAGGATAGAGTTACAGGGACTGACTGACACATCTATGAGGATAGGGTTACAGGGACTGACACAACTCTCAGGGTAGGGTTACAGGGACTGACACATCTCTCAGGATTGGGCTACGGGGACTGACACATCTCTCAGGATAGGGACTGACTGGCACATCTCTCAGGATAGGGTTACAGGGACTGACACATCTCTCAGGAGAGGG
This sequence comes from Pristiophorus japonicus, assembly GCF_044704955.1. Taxonomy (NCBI): domain Eukaryota; kingdom Metazoa; phylum Chordata; class Chondrichthyes; family Pristiophoridae; genus Pristiophorus; species Pristiophorus japonicus. Next base: position 56,993,900 of record NC_091995.1, read on the forward strand.
TTGCAGGGACTGACTGACACATCTCTCAGGGTAGTGTTACACGGACTGACACATCTCTCAGGATAGAGTTACAGGGACGGACTGACACATCTCTCAGGATCGGGTTGCATGGACTGACACATCTCTCAGGATAGGGTTACAGTTACTGACACATCTCTCAGGATAGAGTTACAGGTACTGACCCATCTCTCAGGATCGGGTTACTGGGACTGACTGACCCTTCTCTCAGGATAGGGTTACAGGGACTGACACATCTCTCAGGATTGGGTTACAGTGACTGACACATTTCTCAGGGTAGTGTTACAGGGACTGACACATCTCTCAGGATCGGGTTACAGGGACTGACACATCTCTCAGGATAGGGTTACAGGGACTGACACATCTCTCAGGATAGGGTTACAGGGACTGACACATCTCTCAGGATAGGGTTACAGGGACCGACACATCTCTCAGGATAGGGTTACAGGGACTGACTGACACATCTCTCAGGATAGGGTTATAGAGACTGACACATCATTCAGCGTAGTGTTACAGTGACTGACACATCTCTCAGGATAGGCTAACAGGGACTGACACATCTCTCAGGATAGGGTTACAGGGACTGACACATCTCTCAGGATAGGGTTACAGGGACTGACACATCTCTCAGGATAGGGTTACAGGGACTGACACATCTCTCAGGATAGAGTTACAGGGACTGACTGACACATCTCTCAGGATCGGGTTACAGGGAGTGACACATCTCTCAGGATAGGGTTACAGGGACTGTCACATCTCTCAGGATAGAGTTACAGGGACTGACACATCTCTCAGGATAGGGACTGACTGACACATCTCTCAGGATAGGGTTACGGGGACTGACTGACACATCTCTCAGGATAGGGTTGCAGGGACAGACACATCTCTCAGGATCGGGTTGCAGGGACTGACTGACACATCTCTCAGGATCGGGTTGCAGGGACTGACACTTCTCTCAGGATCGGGTTACAGGGACTGACACATCTCTCAGGATAGAGTTACAGGGACTGACACATCTCTCAGGATAGGGACTGACTGACACATCTCTCAGGATAGGGTTACAGGGACTGACTGACACATCTCTCAGGATAGGGTTACAGGGACTGACACATCTCTCAGGATCGGGTTGCAGGGACTGACTGACACATCTCTCAGGATAGGGTTTCAGGGACTGACACTTCTCTCAGGATAGGGTTACAGGGACCGACACATCTCTCAGGATAGGGTTACAGGGACTGACTGTCACATCTCTCAGGATAGGGTTACAGGGACTGACACATCTCTCAGGATAGGGTTACAGGGACTGACACATCTCTCAGGATAGCGTTACAGGGACTGACACATCTCTCAGGATAGGGTTACAGGGACTGACACATCTCTCAGGATCGGGTTGCAGGGACTGACTGACACATCTCTCAGGATAGGGTTTCAGGGACTGACACTTCTCTCAGGATAGGGTTACAGGGACCGACACATCTCTCAGGATAGGGTTACAGGGACTGACTGTCACATCTCTCAGGATAGGTTTACAGCGACTGACTAACCCTTCTCTCAGGATAGGGTTACAGGGAATGACACATCTCCCAGGATAGCGTTACAGGGACTGACACATCTCTCAGGATAGGGTTACAGGGACTGACACATCTCTCAGGACAGAGTTACAGGGACTGACTGTCACATCTCTCAGGATAGGGTTACAGGGACTGACACATCTCTCAGGATAGGGTTACAGGGACTGACACATCTCTCAGGATAGCGTTACAGGGACTGACACATCTCTCAGGATAGGGTTACAGGGACTGACACATCTCTAAGGATAGAGTTACAGGGACTGACTGACATATCTCTCAGGATAGGGTTACAGGGACTGACGCATCTCTCAGGATAGGGTTACAGGGACTGACACATCTCTCAGGGTAGGGTTACTGGGACTGACTGACCCTTCTCTCAGGATAGGTTTACAGGGACTGACACATCTCTCAGGATTGGGTTACAGTGACTGACACATCTCTCCGGGTAGTGTTACAGGGACTGACACATCTCTCAGGATAGGGTTACAGGGACTGACACATCTCTCAGGACAGAGTTACAGGGACTGACTGTCACATCTCTCAGGATAGGGTTACAGGGACTGACACATCTCTCAGGATAGGGTTACAGGGACTGACACATCTCTCAGGATAGCGTTACAGGGACTGACACATCTCTCAGGACAGGGTTACAGGGACTGACTGACACATCTCTCAGGGTAGTGTTACAGGGACTGACACATCTCTCAGGATAGGGTTACAGCGACTGACACATCTCTCAGGATAGAGTAACAGGGACTGACACATCTCTCAGGATCGGGTTACTGGGACTGACTGACCCTTCTCTCAGGATAGGTTTACAGGGACTGACACATCTCTCAGGATTGGGTTACAGTGACTGACACATCTCTCCGGGTAGTGTTACAGGGACTGACACATCTCTCAGGATAGGCTTACAGGGACTGATACATCTCTCAGGATAGGGTTACAGGGACCGACACATCTCTCAGGATATGGTTACAGGGACTGACTGACACATCTCTCAGGATAGGGTTACAGAGACTGACACATTACTCAGCGTAGTGTTACAGGGACTGACACATCTCTCAGGATAGGCTTACAGGGACTGACACATCTCTCAGGATAGGGTTACAGGGACTGACACATCTCTCAGGATAGGCTTACAGGGACTGACACATCTCTCAGGATAGAGTTACAGGGACTGACTGACACATCTCTCAGGATCGTGTTGCAGGGACTGACACATCTCTCAGGATAGGGTTACAGGGACTGACACATCTCTCAGGATAGAGTTACAGGGACTGACACATCTCTCAGGATCGGGTTGCAGGGACTGACTGACACATCTCTCAGGATAGGGTTACAGGGACTGACACATCTCTCAGGATAGGGTTACAGGGACAGGCACATCTCTCAGGATAGGGTTACAGGGACTGACTGACACATCTCTCAGGATAGGGTTACAGGGACTGACACATCTCTCAGGATCGGGTTGCAGGGACTGACTGACACATCTCTCAGGATAGGGTTACAGGGACTGACACATCTCTCAGGATAGGGTTACAGGGACAGACACATCTCTCAGGTTAGGGTTACAGGGACTGACTGACACATCTCTCAGGATAGGGTGACAGGGACTGGCACAATTCTCACGATAGGATTACAGGGACTGACACATCTCTCAGGATAGGGTTACAGGGACTGACACACCTCTCAGGATAGGGTTACAGGGACTGACACATCTCTCAGGATAGGGTTACAGTTACTGACACATCTCTCAGGATAGAGTTACAGGTACTGACCCATCTCTCAGGATCGGGTTACTGGGACTGACTGACCCTTATCTCAGGATAGGGTTACAGGGACTGACACATCTCTCAGGATTGGGTTACAGTGACTGACACATTTCTCAGGGTAGTGTTACAGGGACGGACACATCTCTCAGGATCGGGTTACAGGGACTGACACATCTCTCAGGATAGGGTTACAGGGACTGACACATCTCTCAGGATAGGGTTACAGGGACTGACACATCTCTCAGGATAGGGTTACAGGGACCGACACATCTCTCAGGATAGGGTTACAGGGACTGACTGACACATCTCTCAGGATAGGGTTACAGAGACTGACACATCATTCAGCGTAGTGTTACAGTGACTGACACATCTCTCAGGATAGGCTTACAGGGACTGACACATCTCTCAGGATAGGGTTACAGGGACTGACACATCTCTCAGGATAGGGTTACAGGGACTGACACATCTCTCAGGATAGGGTTACAGGGACTGACACATCTCTCAGGATAGAGTTACAGGGATTGACTGACACATCTCTCAGGATCGGGTTACAGGGAGTGACACATCTCTCAGGATAGGGTTACAGAGACTGTCACATCTCTCAGGATAGAGTTACAGGGACTGACACATCTCTCAGGATAGGGACTGACTGACACATCTCTCAGGATAGGGTTACGGGGACTGACTGACACATCTCTCAGGATAGGGTTACAGAGACTGACACATCATTCAGCGTAGTGTTACAGTGACTGACACATCTCTCAGGATAGGCTTACAGGGACTGACACATCTCTCAGGATAGGGTTACAGGGACTGACACATCTCTCAGGATAGGGTTACAGGGACTGACACATCTCTCAGGATAGGGTTACAGGGACTGACACATCTCTCAGGATAGAGTTACAGGGATTGACTGACACATCTCTCAGGATCGGGTTACAGGGAGTGACACATCTCTCAGGATAGGGTTACAGGGACTGTCACATCTCTCAGGATAGAGTTACAGGGACTGACACATCTCTCAGGATAGGGACTGACTGACACATCTCTCAGGATAGGGTTACGGGGACTGACTGACACATCTCTCAGGATAGGGTTACAGGGACAGACACATCTCTCAGGATCGGGTTGCAGGGACTGACTGACACATCTCTCAGGATCGGGTTGCAGGGACTGATTGACACATCTCTCAGGGTAATGTTACAGGGACTGACACATCTCTCAGGATTGGGCTGCAGGGACTGACACATCTCTCAGGATAGGGACTGACTGACACATCTCTCAGGATAGGGTTACAGGGACTGACACACCTCTCAGGATAGGGTTGCAGGGACTGATTACACATCTCTCAGGGTAGTGTTACAGGGACTGACACATCTCTCAGGATTGGGCTGCAGGGACTGACACATCTCTCAGGATAGGGACTGACTGACACATCTCTCAGGATAGGGTTACAGGGACTGACACATCTCTCAGGATAGGGTGACAGGGACATACTGACCCTTCTCTCAGGATAGGGTTACAGGGACTGACACATCTCTCAGGATTGGGTTACAGTGACTGACACATCTCTCAGGGTAGTGTTACAGGGACTGACACACCTCTCAGGATTGGGTTACAGGGACTGACACATCTCTCAGGATAGGGTTACAGGGACTGACACATCTCTCAGGATAGGGTTACAGGGACTGACACATCCCTCAGGGTAGGGTTACAGGGACTGACACATCTCTCAGGCTAGGGTTACAGGGACTGACTGACACATCTCTCAGGATAGGGTTACAGGGACTGACACATCTCTCAGGATAGGGTTACAGGGACTGACACATCTCTCAGGATAGGGTTACAGGGACTGACTGACACATCTCTCTGGATTGGGTTGCAGACACTGACACATCTCTCAGCGTAGTGTTACAGGGACCGACACATCTCTCAGGATAGGGCTACAGGGACTGTCACATCTCTCAGGATTGGGTTACAGGGACTGACACATCTCTCAGGATAGGGTCACAGGGACTGACACATCTCTCCGGATAGGGTTACAGGGACTGACACATCTCTCAGGATAGATTCACAGGGACTGACTGACACATCTCTCAGGATAGGGTTACAGGGACTGACACATCTCTCAGGGTAGGGTTACAGGGACTGACTGACACATCTCTCAGAGTAGTGTTACAGGGACTGACACATCTCTCAGGATAGGGTTACAGGGACTGACACATCTCTCAGGATAGGGTTGCAGGGACTGACTGACACATCTCTCAGGGTAGTGTTACAGGGACTGACACATCTCTCAGGATAGGGTTACAGCGACTGACACATCTCTCAGGATAGAGTTACAGGGACTGACACATCTCTCAGGATCGGGTTACTGGGACTGACTGACCCTTCTCTCAGGATAGGTTTACAGGGACTGACACATCTCTCAGGATTGGGTTACAGTGACTGACACATCTCTCCGGGTAGTGTTACAGGGACTGACACATCTCTCAGGATAGGCTTACAGGGACTGACACATCTCTCAGGATAGGGTTACAGGGACCGACACATCTCTCAGGATATGGTTACAGGGACTGACTGACACATCTCTCAGGATAGGGTTACAGAGACTGACACATCACTCAGCGTAGTGTTACAGGGACTGACACATCTCTCCGGATAGGCTTACAGGGACTGACACATCTCTCAGGATAGGGTTACAGGGACTGACACATCTCTCAGGATAGGGTTACAGGGATTGACACATCTCTCTGAATAGGGTTACAGCGACTGACACATCTCTCAGGATAGAGTTACAGGGACTGACTGACACATCTCTCAGGATCGGGTTGCAGGGACTGACACTTCTCTCAGGATCGGGTTACAGGGACTGACACATCTCTCAGGATAGAGTTACAGGGACTGACACATCTCTCAGGATAGGGACTGACTGACACATCTCTCAGGTTAGGGTTACAGGGACTGACTGACACATCTCTCAGGATAGGGTTACAGGGACTGACACATCTCTCAGGATCGGGTTGCAGGGACTGACTGACACATCTCTCAGGATAGGGTTTCAGGGACTGACACTTCTCTCAGGATAGGGTTACAGGGACCGACACATCTCTCAGGATAGGGTTACAGGGACTGACTGTCACATCTCTCAGGATAGGGTTACAGGGACTGACACATCTCTCAGGATAGGGTTACAGGGACTGACACATCTCTCAGGATAGCGTTACAGGGACTGACACATCTCTCAGGATAGGGTTACAGGGACTGACACATCTCTCAGGATCGGGTTGCAGGGACTGACTGACACATCTCTCAGGATAGGGTTTCAGGGACTGACACTTCTCTCAGGATAGGGTTACAGGGACCGACACATCTCTCAGGATAGGGTTACAGGGACTCACTGTCACATCTCTCAGGATAGGTTTACAGCGACTGACTAACCCTTCTCTCAGGATAGGGTTGCAGGGAATGACACATCTCCCAGGATAGCGTTACAGGGACTGACACATCTCTCAGGATAGGGTTACAGGGACTGACACATCTCTCAGGACAGAGTTACAGGGACTGACTGTCACATCTCTCAGGATAGGGTTACAGGGACTGACACATCTCTCAGGATAGGGTTACAGGGACTGACACATCTCTCAGGATAGCGTTACAGGGACTGACACATCTCTCAGGATAGGGTTACAGGGACTGACACATATCTAAGGATAGAGTTACAGGGACTGACTGACATATCTCTCAGGATAGGGTTACAGGGACTGACGCATCTCTCAGGATAGGGTTACAGGGACTGACACATCTCTCAGGGTAGGGTTACTGGGACTGACTGACCCTTCTCTCAGGATAGGTTTACAGGGACTGACACATCTCTCAGGATTGGGTTACAGTGACTGACACATCTCTCCGGGTAGTGTTACAGGGACTGACACATCTCTCAGGATAGGGTTACAGGGACTGACACATCTCTCAGGACAGAGTTACAAGGGACTGACTGTCACATCTCTCAGGATAGGGTTACAGGGACTGACACATCTCTCAGGATAGGGTTACAGGGACTGACACATCTCTCAGGATAGCGTTACAGGGACTGACACATCTCTCAGGACAGGGTTACAGGGACTGACTGACACATCTCTCAGGGTAGTGTTACAGGGACTGACACATCTCTCAGGATAGGGTTACAGCGACTGACACATCTCTCAGGATAGAGTAACAGGGACTGACACATCTCTCAGGATCGGGTTACTGGGACTGACTGACCCTTCTCTCAGGATAGGTTTACAGGGACTGACACATCTCTCAGGATTGGGTTACAGTGACTGACACATCTCTCCGGGTAGTGTTACAGGGACTGACACATCTCTCAGGATAGGCTTACAGTGACTGATACATCTCTCAGGATAGGGTTACAGGGACCGACACATCTCTCAGGATATGGTTACAGGGACTGACTGACACATCTCTCAGGATAGGGTTACAGAGACTGACACATTACTCAGCGTAGTGTTACAGGGACTGACACATCTCTCAGGATAGGCTTACAGGGACTGACACATCTCTCAGGATAGGGTTACAGGGACTGACACATCTCTCAGGATAGGCTTACAGGGACTGACACATCTCTCAGGATAGAGTTACAGGGACTGACTGACACATCTCTCAGGATCGTGTTGCAGGGACTGACACATCTCTCAGGATAGGGTTACAGGGACTGACACATCTCTCAGGATAGAGTTACAGGGACTGACACATCTCTCAGGATCGGGTTGCAGGGACTGACTGACACATCTCCCTCAGGATAGGGTTACAGGGACTGACACATCTCTCAGGATAGGGTTACAGGGACAGGCACATCTCTCAGGATAGGGTTACAGGGACTGACTGACACATCTCTCAGGATAGGGTTACAGGGACTGACACATCTCTCAGGATCGGGTTGCAGGGACTGACTGACACATCTCTCAGGATAGGGTTACAGGGACAGACACATCTCTCAGGTTAGGGTTACAGGGACTGACTGACACATCTCTCAGGATAGGGTTACAGGGACTGACACATCTCTCAGGATAGAGTTACAGGGACTGACACATCTCTCAGGATCGGGTTGCAGGGACTGACTGACACATCTCTCAGGATAGGGTGACAGGGACTGACACAATTCTCAGGATAGAGTTACAGGGACTGACACATCTCTCAGGATAGGGTTACAGGGACTGACACACCTCTCAGGATAGGGTTACAGGGACTGACACATCTCTCAGGATATGGTTACAGGGACTGACACATCTCTCAGGATAGAGTTACAGGGACTGACTGACACATCTCTCAGGATCGTGTTGCAGGGACTGACTGACACATCTCTCAGGATAGGGTTACAGGGACTGACACATCTCTCAGGATAGAGTTACAGGGACTGACACATCTCTCAGGATCGGGTTGCAGGGACTGACTGACACATCTCTCAGGAAAGGGTTACAGGGACTGACACATCTCTCAGGATAGGGTTACAGGGACAGGCACATCTCTCAGGATAGGGTTACAGGGACTGACTGACACATCTCTCAGGATAGGGTTACAGGGACTGACACATCTCTCAGGATCGGGTTGCAGGGACTGACTGACACATCTCTCAGGATAGGGTTACAGGGACTGACACATCTCTCAGGATAGGGTTACAGGGACAGACACATCTCTCAGGTTAGGGTTACAGGGACTGACTGACACATCTCTCAGGATAGGGTGACAGGGACTGGCACAATTCTCACGATAGGATTACAGGGACTGACACATCTCTCAGGATAGGGTTACAGGGACTGACACACCTCTCAGGATAGGGTTACAGGGACTGACACATCTCTCAGGATAGGGTTACAGGGACTGACACATCTCTCAGGATAGGGTTACAGGGACTGACACATCCCTCAGGGTAGGGTTACAGGGACTGACACATCTCTCAGGATAGGGTTACAGGGACTGACTGACACTTCTCTCAGGATAGGGTTACAGGGACTGACACATCTCTCAGGATAGGGTTACAGGGACCGACACATCTCTCAGGATAGGGTTACAGGAACTGACTGACACATCTCTCTGGATTGGGTTGCAGAGACTGACACATCTCTCAGCGTAGTGTTACAGGGACTGACACATCTCTCAGGATAGGGTTTCAGGGACTGTCACATCTCTCAGGATAGGGTTACAGGGACTGACACATCTCTCAGGATAGGGTTACAGGGACTGACACATCTCTCAGGATAGGGTTACAAGGACTGCCACATCTCTCAGGATAGAGTTACAGGGACTGACTGACACATCTATGAGGATAGGGTTACGGGGACTGACACATCTCTCAGGGTAGGGTTACAGGGACTGACACATCTCTCAGGATTGGGCTACGGGGACTGACACATCTCTCAGGATAGGGACTGACTGGCACATCTCTCTGGATAGGGTTACAGGGACTGACACATCTCTCAGGAGAGGGTTGCAGGGACTGACTGACACATCTCTCAGGGTAGTGTTACACGGACTGACACATCTCTCAGGATAGAGTTACAGGGACGGACTGACACATCTCTCAGGATCGGGTTGCATGGACTGACACATCTCTCAGGATAGGGTTACAGTTACTGACACATCTCTCAGGATAGAGTTACAGGTACTGACCCATCTCTCAGGAACGGGTTACTGGGACTGACTGACCCTTCTCTCAGGATAGGTTTACAGGGACTGACACATCTCTCAGGATTGGGTTACAGTGACTGACACATTTCTCAGGGTAGTGTTACAGGGACTGACACATCTCTCAGGATCGGGTTACAGGGACTGAGACATCTCTCAGGATAGGGTTACAGGGACTGACACATCTCTCAGGATAGGGTTACAGGGACTGACACATCTCTCAGGATAGGGTTACAGGGACCGACACATCTCTCAGGATAGGGTTACAGGGACTGACTGACACATCTCTCAGGATAGGGTTACAGAGACTGACACATCATTCAGCGTAGTGTTACAGTGACTGACACATCTCTCAGGATAGGCTTACAGGGACTGACACATCTCTCAGGATAGGGTTACAGGGACTGACACATCTCTCAGGATAGGGTTACAGGGACTGACACATCTCTCAGGATAGGGTGACAGGGACTGACACATCTCTCAGGATAGAGTTACAGGGACTGACTGACACATCTCTCAGGATCGGGTTACAGGGAGTGACACATCTCTCAGGATAGGGTTACAGGGACTGTCACATCTCTCAGGATAGAGTTACAGGGACTGACACATCTCTCAGGATAGGGACTGACTGACACATCTCTCAGGATAGGGTTACGGGGACTGACTGACACATCTCTCAGCATAGGGTTACAGGGACAGACACATCTCTCAGGATCGGGTTGCAGGGACTGACTGACACATCTCTCAGGATAGGGTTACAGGGACTGACACATCTCTCAGGATAGGGTTGCAGGGACTGATTGACACATCTCTCAGGGTAATGTTACAGGGACTGACACATCTCTCAGGATTGGGCTGCAGGGACTGACACATCTCTCAGGATAGGGACTGACTGACACATCTCTCAGGATAGGGTTACAGGGACTGACACACCTCTCAGGATAGGGTTGCAGGGACTGATTGACACATCTCTCAGGGTAGTGTTACAGGGACTGACACATCTCTCAGGATTGGGCTGCAGGGACTGACACATCTCTCAGGATAGGGGCTGACTGACACATCTCTCAGGATAGGGTTACAGGGACTGACACATCTCTCAGGATAGGGTGACAGGGACATACTGACCCTTCTCTCAGGATAGGGTTACAGGGACTGACACATCTCTCAGGATTGGGTTACAGTGACTGACACATCTCTCAGGGTAGTGTTACAGGGACTGACACACCTCTCAGGATTGGGTTACAGGGACTGACACATCTCTCAGGATAGGGTTACAGGGACTGACACATCTCTCAGGATAGGGTTACAGGGACTGACACATCCCTCAGGGTAGGGTTACAGGGACTGACACATCTCTCAGGCTAGGGTTACAGGGACTGACTGACACATCTCTCAGGATAGGGTTACAGGGACTGACACATCTCTCAGGATAGGGTTACAGGGACTGACACATCTCTCAGGATAGGGTTACAGGGACTGACTGACACATCTCTCTGGATTGGGTTGCAGACACTGACACATCTCTCAGCGTAGTGTTACAGGGACCGACACATCTCTCAGGATAGGGCTACAGGGACTGTCACATCTCTCAGGATTGGGTTACAGGGACTGACACATCTCTCAGGATAGGGTCACAGGGACTGACACATCTCTCCGGATAGGGTTACAGGGACTGACACATCTCTCAGGATAGATTCACAGGGACTGACTGACACATCTCTCAGGATAGGGTTACAGGGACTGACACATCTCTCAGGGTAGGGTTACAGGGACTGACTGACACATCTCTCAGAGTAGTGTTACAGGGACTGACACATCTCTCAGGAAAGGTTACAGGGACTGACACATCTCTCAGGATAGGGTTGCAGGGACTGACTGACACATCTCTCAGGGTAGTGTTACAGGGACTGACACATCTCTCAGGATAGGGTTACAGGGACTGACACATCTCTCAGGATAGCGTTACAGGGACTGACACATCTCTCAGGATAGGGTTACAGGGACTGACACATCTCTCAGGATCGGGTTGCAGGGACTGACTGACACATCTCTCAGGATAGGGTTTCAGGGACTGACACTTCTCTCAGGATAGGGTTACAGGGACCGACACATCTCTCAGGATAGGGTTACAGGGACTCACTGTCACATCTCTCAGGATAGGTTTACAGCGACTGACTAACCCTTCTCTCAGGATAGGGTTACAGGGAATGACACATCTCCCAGGATAGCGTTACAGGGACTGACACATCTCTCAGGATAGGGTTACAGGGACTGACACATCTCTCAGGACAGAGTTACAGGGACTGACTGTCACATCTCTCAGGATAGGGTTACAGGGACTGACACATCTCTCAGGATAGGGTTACAGGGACTGACACATCTCTCAGGATAGCGTTACAGGGACTGACACATCTCTCAGGATAGGGTTACAGGGACTGACACATCTCTATGGATAGAGTTACAGGGACTGACTGACATATCTCTCAGGATAGGGTTACAGGGACTGACGCATCTCTCAGGATAGGGTTACAGGGACTGACACATCTCTCAGGGTAGGGTTACTGGGACTGACTGACCCTTCTCTCAGGATAGGTTTACAGGGACTGACACATCTCTCAGGATTGGGTTACAGTGACTGACACATCTCTCCGGGTAGTGTTACAGGGACTGACACATCTCTCAGGATAGGGTTACAGGGACTGACACATCTCTCAGGACAGAGTTACAGGGACTGACTGTCACATCTCTCAGGATAGGGTTACAGGGACTGACACATCTCTCAGGATAGGGTTACAGGGACTGACACATCTCTCAGGATAGCGTTACAGGGACTGACACATCTCTCAGGACAGGGTTACAGGGACTGACTGACACATCTCTCAGGGTAGTGTTACAGGGACTGACACATCTCTCAGGATAGGGTTACAGCGACTGACACATCTCTCAGGATAGAGTAACAGGGACTGACACATCTCTCAGGATCGGGTTACTGGGACTGACTGACCCTTCTCTCAGGATAGGTTTACAGGGACTGACACATCTCTCAGGATTGGGTTACAGTGACTGACACATCTCTCCGGGTAGTGTTACAGGGACTGACACATCTCTCAGGATAGGCTTACAGGGACTGATACATCTCTCAGGATAGGGTTACAGGGACCGACACATCTCTCAGGATATGGTTACAGGGACTGACTGACACATCTCTCAGGATAGGGTTACAGAGACTGACACATTACTCAGCGTAGTGTTACAGGGACTGACACATCTCTCAGGATAGGCTTACAGGGACTGACACATCTCTCAGGATAGGGTTACAGGGACTGACACATCTCTCAGGATAGGCTTACAGGGACTGACACATCTCTCAGGATAGAGTTACAGGGACTGACTGACACATCTCTCAGGATCGTGTTGCAGGGACTGACACATCTCTCAGGATAGGGTTACAGGGACTGACACATCTCTCAGGATAGAGTTACAGGGACTGACACATCTCTCAGGATCGGGTTGCAGGGACTGACTGACACATCTCTCAGGATAGGGTTACAGGGACTGACACATCTCTCAGGATAGGGTTACAGGGACAGGCACATCTCTCAGGATAGGGTTACAGGGACTGACTGACACATCTCTCAGGATAGGGTTACAGGGACTGACACATCTCTCAGGATCGGGTTGCAGGGACTGACTGACACATCTCTCAGGATAGGGTTACAGGGACAGACACATCTCTCAGGTTAGGGTTACAGGGACTGACTGACACATCTCTCAGGATAGGGTTACAGGGACTGACACATCTCTCAGGATAGAGTTGCAGGGACTGACACATCTCTCAGGATCGGGTTACTGGGACTGACTGACCCTTCTCTCAGGATAGGTTTACAGGGACTGACACATCTCTCAGGATTGGGTTACAGTGACTGACACATCTCTCCGGGTAGTGTTACAGGGACTGACACATCTCTCAGGATAGGCTTACAGGGACTGACACATCTCTCAGGATAGGGTTACAGGGACCGACACATCTCTCAGGATATGGTTGCAGGGACTGACTGACACATCTCTCAGGATAGGGTTACAGAGACTGACACATCACTCAGCGTAGTGTTACAGGGACTGACACATCTCTCAGGATAGGCTTACAGGGACTGACACATCTCTCAGGATAGGGTTACAGGGACTGACACATCTCTCAGGATAGGGTTACAGGGATTGACACATCTCTCTGAATAGGGTTACAGGGACTGACACATCTCTCAGGATAGAGTGACAGGGACTGACTGACACATCTCTCAGGATCGGGTTGCAGGGACTGACACTTCTCTCAGGATCGGGTTACAGGGACTGACACATCTCTCAGGATAGAGTTACAGGGACTGACACATCTCTCAGGATAGGGACTGACTGACACATCTCTCAGGATAGGGTTACAGGGACTGACTGACACATCTCTCAGGATAGGGTTACAGGGACTGACACATCTCTCAGGATCGGGTTGCAGGGACTGACTGACACATCTCTCAGGATAGGGTTTCAGGGACTGACACTTCTCTCAGGATAGGGTTACAGAGACCGACACATCTCTCAGGATAGGGTTACAGGGACTGACTGTCACATCTCTCAGGATAGGGTTACAGGGACTGACACATCTCTCAGGATAGGGTTACAGGGACTGACACATCTCTCAGGATAGCGTTACAGGGCCTGACACATCTCTCAGGATAGGGTTACAGGGACTGACACATCTCTCAGGATCGGGTTGCAGGGACTGACTGACACATCTCTCAGGATAGGGTTTCAGGGACTGACACTTCTCTCAGGATAGGGTTACAGGGACCGACACATCTCTCAGGATAGGGTTACAGGGACTGACTGTCACATCTCTCAGGATAGGTTTACAGCGACTGACTAACCCTTCTCTCAGGATAGGGTTACAGGGAATGACACATCTCCCAGGATAGCGTTACAGGGACTGACACATCTCTCAGGATAGGGTTACAGGGACTGACACATCTCTCAGGACAGAGTTACAGGGACTGACTGTCACATCTCTCAGGATAGGGTTGCAGGGACTGACACATCTCTCAGGATAGGGTTACAGGGACTGACACATCTCTCAGGATAGCGTTACAGGGACTGACACATCTCTCAGGATAGGGTTACAGGGACTGACACATCTCTAAGGATAGAGTTACAGGGACTGACTGACATATCTCTCAGGATAGGGTTACAGGGACTGACGCATCTCTCAGGATAGGGTTACAGGGACTGACACATCTCTCAGGGTAGGGTTACAGGGACCGACACATCTCTCAGGATAGGGTTACAGTGAGTGACTGACCCTTCTCTCAGGATAGGTTTACAGGGACTGACATATCTCTCAGGATAGGGTTACAGGGACTGACACATCTCTCAGGACAGGGTTACAGGGACTGACTGACACATCTCTCAGGATCGGGTTGCAGGGACTGACACATCTCAGGATAGGGTTACAGGGACTGACACATCTCTCAGGATAGAGTTACAGGGACTGACGCATCTCTCAGGATAGGGACTGACTGACACATCTCTCAGGATAGGGTTACAGGGACTGACACATCTCTCAGGGTAGGGTTACAGGGACTGACACATCTCTCAGGGTAGGGTTACAGGGACTGACACATCTCTCAGGATAGGTTTACAGCGACTGACTAACCCTTCTCTCAGGATAGGGTTACAGGGAATGACACATCTCCCAGGATAGCGTTACAGGGACTGACACATCTCTCAGGATAGGGTTACAGGGACTGACACATCTCTCAGGACAGAGTTACAGGGACTGACTGACACATCTCTCGGGATAGGGTTACAGGGACTGACACATCTCGCAGGGTAGGGTTACAGAGACTGAGACATATCTCAGGATAGGGTTACAGGGACTGACACATCTCTCAGGATAGGGTTACAGGGACTGACACATCTCTCAGGATAGGGTTACAGGGACTGACACATCTCTCAGGATAGAGTTACAGGGACTGACTGACACATCTCTCAGGATCGGCTTGCAGGGACTGACACATCTCTCAGGGTAGGGTTACAGGGACTGACACATCTCTCAGGATCGAGTTACAGGGACTGACACATCTCTCAGGATAGGGACTGACTGACACATCTCTCAGGGTAGGGTTACAGGGACTGACTGACACATCTCTCAGGATAGGGTTACAGGGACTGACACATCTCTCGGGATAGGGACTGACTTACACATCTCTCAGGATAGGGTTACAGGGACGAACACATCTCTCAGGGTAGGGTTACAGGGACTGACTGACACATCTCTCAGGATAGTGTTACAGGAACTGACACATCTCTCAGGGTAGGGTTACAGGGACTGACACATCTCCCAGGATAGGGTTACAGGAACTGACACATCTCTCAGGGTAGGGTTACAGGGACTGACACATCTCTCAGGGTAGGGTTACAGGGACTGACACATCTCTCAGGGTAGGTTTACAGGGACTGACACATCTCTCAATGTACGGTTACAGGGACTGACACATCTCTCATGATCAGGTTACAGATTTTAGTTTCTCTGTTCCCTTTGCTCTCACTGTAATGCCGATCTTAATCTTATGATGGTATTCAGTGTGTTTCTCACCTGTTAAAGTAGTTAGTGTAGTTGTCGCAGCCACTCCTGATTTATACCGTGATGACACATAAATTGGATGTTAATTTACAGCCACCTTTGTCCCACTGTTGATTCATCTGGCTTGTAAAACTATCCTAAGTGTTTCGGTTTGAACTAGTTGAAGACTTTTCTTTACAAAAGCATATCCACATTGTCCATTGCTCTCAGCACCATGCTGCACCCACAGTGTCCATAACCCTCAGCAGCATGCTGTACCCACAGTGTCCATAATCCTCAGCACCATGCTGTACCCACAGTGTCCATAACCCCAGCAGCATGCTGTACCCACAGTGTCCATAACCATCAGCACCATGCTGTACCCACAGTGTCCATAACCATCAGCACCATGCTGTACCCACAGTGTCCATAACCCTCAGCACCATGCTGTACCCACAGTGTCCATAACCCTCAGCACCATGCTGTACCCACAGTGTCCATAACCCCAGCAGCATGCTGTACCCACATTGTCCATAACCCCAGCACCAGGCTGTACCCACATTGTCCATAACCCCAGCACCAGGCTGTACCCACAGTGTCCATAACCCCAGCACCAGGCTGCACCCACAGTGTCCATAACCCCAGCACCATGCTGTACCCACATAACCCTCAGCACCATGCTGTACCCACATCGTCCATAACCCCAGCACCATGCTGTACCCACAGTGTCCATAAACCAAGCACCATGCTGTACCCACAGTGTCCATAACCCCAGCACCATGCTGTACCCACATTGTCCATAACCCCAGCACCATGCTGTACCCACATTGTCCATAACCCCAGCACCATGCTGTACCCACAGTGTCCATAACCCCAGTACCATGCTGTACCCACAGTGTACATAACCCCAGCACCATGCTGTACCCACATTGTCCATAACCCCAGCACCTTGCTGTACCCACAGTGTACATAACCCCAGCACCATGCTGTACCCACAGTGTTCATAACCCCAGCACCATGCTGTACCCACAGTGTCCATAACCCCAGCACCATGCTGTACCCAGAGTGTTCATAACCCCAGCACCATGCTGTACCCACAGTGTCCATAACCCCAGCACCATGCTGTACCCACAGTGTCCATAACCCCAGCACCATGCTGTACCCACAGTGTTCATAACCCCAGCACCATGCTGTAGCCACAGTGTCCATAACCCCAGCACCATGCTGTATCCACAGTGTCCATAACCCCAGCACCTTGCTGTACCCACAGTGTACATAACCCCAGCACCATGCTGTACCCACAGTGTTCATAACCCCAGCACCATGCTGTACCCAGCGTGTCCATAACCCTCAGCACCATGCTGTACCCACAGTGTCCATAACCCCAGCACCATGCTGTACCCACAGTGTCCATAACCCTCAGCACCATGCTGTACCCACAGTGTCCATAACCCCAGCACCATGCTGTACCCACAGTGTCCATAACCCCAGCACCATGCTGTACCCACAGTGTCCATAAACCCAGCACCATGCTGTACCCACAGTGTCCATAACCTCAGCACCATACTGTACCCACATTGTCCATAACCCCAGCACCATGCTGTACCCACATTGTCCATAACCCCAGCACCATGCTGTACCCACAGTGTCCATAACCCCAGCACCATGCTGTACCCACCGTGTCCATAACCCTCAGCACCATGCTGTACCCACAGTGTCCATAACCCCAGCACCATGCTGTACCCACATTGTCCATAACCCCAGCACCATGCTGTACCCACAGTGTCCATAACCCTCAGCACCATGCTGTACCCACAGTGTCCATAACCCTCAGCACCATGCTGTACCCACAGTGTCCATAACCCCAGCACCATGCTGTACCCAGTGTCCATAACCTCAGCACCATACTGTACCCACATTGTCCATAACCCCAGCACCATGCTGTACCCACATTGTTCATAACCCCAGCACCATGCTGTACCCACAGTGTCCATAACCCCAGCACCATGCTGTACCCACAGTGTCCATAACCCTCAGCACCATGCTGTACCCACAGTGTCCATAATCCTCAGCTTCATGCTGTACCCACAGTGTCCATAACCCCAGCACCATGCTATACCCACAGTGTCCATAACCCCAGCACCATGCTGTACCCACAGTGTCCATAACCCCAGCACCATGCTGGACCCACATTGTCCATAACCCCAGCACCATGCTGTACCCACAGTGTACATAACCCCAGCACCATGCTGTACCCACATTGTCCATAACCCCAGCACCATGCTGTACCCACAGTGTCCATAACCCCAGTACCATGCTGTACCCACAGTGTACATAAGCCCAGCACCATGCTGTACCCACATTGTCCATAACCCTCAGCACCTTGCTGTACCCACAGTGTACATAACCCCAGCACCATGCTGTACCCAGAGTGTTCATAACCCCAGCACCATGCTGTACCCACAGTGTCCATAACCCCAGCACCATGCTGTACCCACAGTGTCCATAACCCCAGCACCATGCTGTACCCACAGTGTCCATAACCCCAGCACCTTGCTGTACCCACAGTGTACATAACCCCAGCACCATGCTGTACCCACAGTGTCCATAACCCCAGCACCATGCTGTACCCAGAGTGTTCATAACCCCAGCACCATGCTGTACCCACAGTGTCCATAACCCCAGCACCATGCTGTACCCACAGTGTCCATAACCCTCAGCACCATGCTGCACCCACAGTGTCCATAACCCCAGCACCATGCTGTACCCACAGTGTCCATAACCTCAGCACCATGCTGTACCCACAGTGTCCATAACCCCAGCACCATGCTGTACCCACAGTGTCCATAACCCCAGCACCTTGCTGTACCCACAGTGTACATAACCCCAGCACCATGCTGTACCCACAGTGTTCATAACCCCAGCACCATGCTGTACCCACAGTGTCCATAACCCTCAGCACCATGCTGTACCCACAGTGTTCATAACCCCAGCACCATGCTGTACCCACAGTGTTCATAACCCCAGCACCATACTGTACCCACAGTGTCCATAACCCCAGCACCATGCTGTACCCACAGTGTACATAACCCCAGCACCATGCTGTACCCACAGTGTCCATAACCCTCAGCACCATGCTGTACCCACAGTGTACATAACCCCAGCACCATGCTGTACCCACAGTGTTCATAACCCCAGCACCATGCTGTACCCACAGTGTCCATAACCCTCAGCACCATGCTGTACCAACAGTGTCCATAACCCCAGCACCATGCTGTACCCACAGTGTCCATAACCCCAGCACCATGCTGTACCCACAGTGTCCATAACCCCAGCACCATGCATGTACCCACAGTGTCCATAACCCCAGCACCATGCTGTACCCACATTGTTCATAACCCCAGCACCATGCTGTACCCACAGTGTCCATAACCCCAGCACCATGCTGTACCCACAGTGTCCATAACCCTCAGCACCATGCTGTACCCACAGTGTACATAACCCTCAGCACCATGCTGTACCCACAGTGTCCATAACCCCAGCACCATGCTGTACCCACAGTGTCCATAACCCCAGCACCATGCTGTACCCACAGTGTACATAACCCCAGCACTATGCTGCACCATATTACAATACGAGTACAGTATCACTCATTTGGAGATAAAGTCTCTCCTTCTAAATATTATTTATATGTGTAGGTTTTCGTTATGTGATATATTAATTAATATCAAAAGTGGAATCCTGATGATAGTCCCCTCAATCCTTCTGATATTTCAACAGAGACAATATAGTCTGGGTGTGCATTCCCTTATGTTTTTCTTAACACATCCAACATTTACAATCGAGTGGCTGTGATAAATCATGTGCTTCTCAGGATCGAACATTGGCAGTAGCACTAACATTTCAGTTCTAAATGGATAGATGAACGATCATTTTCGGGGTGAGGGCGGGAGATTCTTGTTTACGTCGAGTTTCAGAGGGGTTTGCCTGGTTTTTGGATGATTTATAAATTGTATTCCAGTATAACCCATACAACTTACCCCAAATCATAAAGGATAGCTGATGGAGTTTTATATTGTGTATTCTTTCCATCCAGTTTATGACTTTGGCAATACTGGACTTGGATGGTTATATTATTTAATAGATCTACATGGATGCATCACTTTATTATTTGTTCTAATGATCCCCTTAAACTGTTTACTATCTGTTGATACACGAGGTATACATAGTCTAGAGGCATTCCATTGATTACATCTACTTGTTTCTTGGTTATAACTCTCAGGAAAGGATGAACAGGCTGGGCCATTTTTCTCTTGAAAAGAGAAGGCTGACGGATGACCTAATAGATGTCTTAACATTATGAAAGGTTTTGATAGAGTCGACACAGAGAGAATGTTGCCACTTTTGGGGAAGAGCAAAACTAGAGGTTATCAATATAAGATAGTCACCAAGAAATCAAATTGGGAATTCAGGAGAAAGCTCTTTATCCAGAGTGGGGAGAATGTGGAACTCGCTACCGCGGGGAGTAGTGGAGGCAAATGGTATAGATGTCTTTAAGTGGAAGCTAAACATGCATATGAGGGAGAAGGAAATAGAGGGTTAAGTCGATAGATTTAGATGAGGAAGGATGGTGGGGGTGGGGGGCGGGGGTGCAGCTCGGTTGGAGCATAAACACTGGCATGGATTGGTTGGGCCAAATGGTCTGTTTCTGTGCTGTATATTCTGTGTAATTCTACGATGGCCAGAGTTTCTAAGTCGAGAGAGTCTAGATTTCTTCCAGAGCTAGTCCTACGATGTCATGTACCATCTCCCTACTGTTCGAATGGCCTCTCTGGATATATTCTTTATTTTGTCTACCTGAATTTCCAAAGCCTAACTGATGGGGTATTCCTACCAGTTGCTATGCCAAATCCTACCATTCCTAACTTGTCTCATAGGGATCTTTTCCTCCCCTCATTACTCTCTTCCTCCTCTGGATTATTCTGCCATTCCTTACAGTCCGGGGCACATTTTTAATATTGGTTCAATAGATTGGCAAATTCCCAGTCTGGGATCAAGGTTTGTTCTTAGATCCTGAATTCAAAGAATCCTTGCTTGAAATTGATTGTTGCTTACTACCTCTTGTCCATTCTCCAGGCACAGTACCTGTGTAAGTCTGTGCTTCCTTCATACTGCAGTATCTTACCCAGTTCCCCAGGCACAGTACCTGTGTAAGTCTGTGCTTCATACTGCAGTATCTTACCCAGTTCCCCAGGCACAGTACCTGTGTAAGTCTGTGCTTCCTTCACACTGCAGTATCTTGCCCAGTCTCCAGGCACAGTACCTGTGTAAGTCTGTGCTTCATACTGCAGTATCTTACCCAGTTCCCCAGGCACAGTACCTGTGTAAGTCTGTGCTTCCTTTACACTGCAGTATCTTACCCAGTTCCCCAGGCACAGTACCTGTGTAAGTCTGTGCTTCATACTGCAGTATCTTATCCAGTTCCCCAGGCACAGTACCTGTGTAAGTCTGTGCTTCACACTGCAGTATCTTGCCCAGTCTCCAGGCACAGTACCTGTGTAAGTCTGTGCTTCATACTGCAGTATCTTACCCAGTTCCCCAGGCACAGTACCTGTGTAAGTCTGTGCTTCCTTCACAATGCAGTATCTTACCCAGTCTCCAGGCACAGTACCTGTGTAAGTCTGTGCTTCCTTCACACTGCAGTATCTTGCCCAGTCTCCAGGCACAGTACCTGTGTAAGTCTGTGCTTCCTTCACACTGCAGTATCTTGCCCAGTCTCCAGGCACAGTACCTGTGTAAGTCTGTGCTTCCTTCACAATGCAGTATCTTACCCAGTTCCCCAGGCACAGTACCTGTGTAAGTCTGTGCTTCACACTGCAGTATCTTGCCCAATTCCCCAGACACAGTACTGTGGTGTCCCTGCACCTTGCTATAAAATCACACGAGGCATGTATTGTGGACACAGTCACGATGTGACAACCTTTATTCCCAGGATCAAGAAGTGATGACCCTGCGTGGGACCTCCCTTTAAATACCTGAATCCCCATGTAAGGAGTATCTCCCACAAGTTCATCCCCTGTGGTCAAGGTGTGCATTTCTAGGATAAATACAGTGTACAGTGTGGTTACATAAAGGTTACAGTTACATGAAGGTTACAGTTGTATGAAGGTTACATACATGACATCACCTCCCCCCTCATGTCAAAGGTTAAGTCTTTCAGGTGGTCGACGCTCTCTCATGGAGCGCCGCAGTTGGGGCTCTGGTGGCTGAGCCTTGGCATGCATCTCTGTCACCTGAGGTGATTCCGGCCTGTCCAGGCTGGCCGCAGGGACTGTGCATGCTGGTGAATGTCCTTGTTGTTCGTCCACTGGCAGTGGTGTGGGTAACATCTCATGCTCTTCCTCAGGTTCCTCAGTGTCTATGCTGAACCTTTTCTTTACTTGGTCCAAATGTTTGCGGCATAGCTGCCCAATGTTGAGTCTGACCACTATGACCCTATTCCCCTCTTTGCCAATTACAGTGCCCTCAAGCCACTTGGGTCCCAAAGCATGGTTAAGAACGAATACCGGGTCATCAATTTCTATACACCTCCCCCTTGAGTTTCGATCATGGCACTCGGTTTGGACTGGCGCTTGCCCTCAACAATGTCTGACAGGGCTGGATGTATGAGGGACATAAGTGTGCATGTCATGAGTAGTTCCGCTGGCGGGACTCCCGTGAGCGAGTGCAGGCAGGACCTATAGGCCAGCAGGAGGCCCGATAGGCGGTGCTGAAGGGAGGGTCCTTGGATATGGAGCATGCCCTGTTTTATGACCTGGACTGCACGTTCCGCCTGGACATTGGAAGCCGGCTTGAACTGCGCTGTCCGGACATGTTTGATACCATTACCTGACATAAACTCCTGGAATTCGTGGCTGGTGAAGCACGGGCCATTGTTGCTGACCAGAATGTCCGGCAAGCCGTGGGTCGCAAAAACCATATGCAGACTCTCCACAGTGATGGATGTCGTGCACAAATTTAATATGATGCACTCGATCCATTTCGAGTATGCATCGACAACAATCAGGAACGTTTTTCCCCATGAACGGGCCCGCATAGTCTACGTGAATATGTGAACATGGCCTGGTGGGCCAGGGCCACGGGCTGAGTGGGGCCTCCCTGGGGGCACTGCCCAGCTGGGCACACGTCGTGCACTTGCGAACCCAGTGTTCCAGGTCGGAGTCAATTCCCGGCCACCATACATGTGACCGGGCAATGGCCTTCATTAGCACGATGCCAGGGTGCTCGCTGTGGAGTTCCCTGATGAATGCTTCCCTTCCTTTCTGGGGCATGATTACCCGGCTGCCCCATAGCAGGCAGTCGGCTTGGATGGAGAGCTCATTCATCCGTCTCTGAAACAGTCTGACCTCCTCGGGGCACGCCCCGTGTGCAGGCGCCCAATCGCCAGTCAGTACACATTTCTTTATCATAGATAGGAGGGGACCTCTGTTAGTCCAGATTTTGATCTGGCGGGCTGTGATAGGGGAGCCTGCACTGTCAAAAGCCTCAACGGCCATGACCATCTCAGCGGATTTGCTCCGACGCCCCCTCGGTGGTGGCCAGTGGGAGCCTGCTGAGCGCGTCAGTGCAATTTTTGGTGCCTGGCCGGTGCCGTATGGTGCAGTCATACGCAGCCAGCGTGAGAGCCCATCGCTGTATGCGAGCTGACGCCTTGGCGTTGACAGCCTTGCTGTCTGATAACAGGTATGTTAGCGGCTTGTGGTCCGTTTCTAACTCCAACCTTCTATCGAAAAGATACTGGTGCATCTTTTTCACCCCATAAACACATGCGAGTGCTTCCTTTTCGACCATGCCGTATCCACGCTCTGCCTGGGAGAGTGACCTGGAAGCATAAGCCACCGGTTGGAGTTGGCCCTCATCATTACTCTGCTGCAACACGCACCCAACCCCATAGGATGATGCATCACACGTTAAAACCAGTTTTTTACAGGGGTTGTACAAGGTCAACAGTTTGTTAGAACAAAGCAGGTTCCGTGCCCTATTGAAAGCCTGTTCCTGACACTCCCCACAAAACCATTCACAACCCTTACGCAGGAGCACGTGTAACGGCTCCAACAATGTGCTTAAGTTCGGCAGAAAGTTCCCGAAATAGTTCATAAGTCTCAGGAATGACTGCAACTCCGATGTGTTGCCGGGCCTGGGCGCCCGGCGGATTGCCTCCGTTTTAGATTCGGTAGGCCGGATCCCGTCTGCGGCAACCCTCCTGCCCAAAAACTCGACCTCTGGGGCCAAAAGCACCTGGGCTTTTTTAACCGCAAGGCTACCCGGTCCAGTCGGCGTAGCACCTCCTCCAGGTTGTGGAGATGTTCCTCGGTGTCTCGACCCATGATTAGGATGTCGTCTTGGAATATGATTGTTCCAGGAATGGACTTAAGCAAACTTTCCATGTTCCTCTGAAAGATAGCGGCAGCTGAACGAAAGCCAAATGGACATCTGTTGTAAACAAACAGTCCCTTGTGCGTGGTGATGGTGGTCAGTAGCTTGGATTCTTCAGCCAGTTCCTGAGTCATGTAGGCCGAAGTGAGGTCCAACTTAGTGAACAGCTTGCCACCTGCCAGCGTAGCAAAAAGGTCCTCTGCTCTCGGAAGCGGGTATTGGTCCTGCAGTGTCATTCGGTTGATGGTGGCCTTGTCATAGAATCATAGAAACAGAGAAAATAGGTGCAGGAGAAGGCCATTCGGCCCTTCGAGCCTGCACCGCCATTCAACAAGATCATGGCTGATCACCCACCCCAGCAACCTCCCCCCCACGCCCCCTCCACACACCCCCGACCCCCCCAGCCACAAGGACCACATCCAAATCCCTCCCGAGCACATCCAATGAACTGGCATCAACAACTCTCCGTGGCAGGGAACCCCACAGGCCAACAACTCCCTGAGTGAAGAAGTCTCTCCCAATCCCAGACCCAAACAGCCCACCCCCCATTGCAAGAGCGTGCCACCCCCCCCCCGGCTCCGGACTCACCCAACACCGGGAACACCCCACCTCGCACCCAACCCACCCCGTACCGTCAGAATCCTTCCCAAATGCCGAACACCCCCGGATGTCGAGCGCCCAGCCCCGGCCACCCCAGAGCCACGCCTCCGCGACGCCAACCACACCACATCCACCAACCGCCATCTGCGCAGTCAACCCGTCCAGCCCACTCTGAACACTCCCCGCAATGAGGCACAGAGCCCCCAGGCCCGTCCCTCCAACACACTTCGCCCCCCCACTCCAGATCTCCGCTGCAATGTGGCCCCTTCTGTCCCCCGCCTTGGGTTTCTCCGCCCCCCACCTCCACCACTCTCCCCTTCATCCCCTCCCCCGTCTCACCTCAACTTCCCTCTGCCTCCCCGCACAGGCTCCCATCTTGGGGGCGGTAACCTTCTGGGGCAGGGAATTTCAGCCCCCAGCGTGGAAGTCCTGCTCCCGCCGTAGAATTGGCCTTACCACCTCTCACTGGAAGCAGAGTGCAATTTCCCACACTCCACTTCCCTTGGAGGCAGTTACCAGGGCACGACTGGATGCTCCTGTGATAGTGTGAACTAGTGCTCTCCACTTTCTGTCCTGTGACAGTTTGAACTGGTGCTCTCCACTCTCCCGTCCTGTGACAGTTTGAACTGGTGCTCTCCACTCTCTGTCCTGTGACAGTTTGAACTGATGCTCTTCACTCTCTGTCCTGTGACAGTTTGAACTGATGCTCTTCACTCTCTGTCCTGCGACAGTTGGAACTGGTGCTCTCCACTTTCTCTGTCCTGTGACAGTTGGAACTGGTGCTCTCCACTCTCTGTCCTGTGACAGTTGGAACCGGTGCTCTCCACTCTCCCGTCCTGTGACAGTTTGAACTGGTGCTCTCCACTTTCTCTGTCCTGTGACAGTTTGAACCGGTGCTCTCCACTCTTCCGTCCTGTGACAGTTTGAACTGGTGCTCTCCATTCTCTGTCCTGTGACAGTTGGAACTGGTGCTCTTCACTCTCTGTCCTGCGACAGTTTGAACTGGTGCTCTCCAATCTCTGTCCTGTGACAGTTGGAACTGGTGCTCTCCACTCTCCCGTCCTGTGACAGTTTGAACTGGTGCTCTCCATTCTCCCTCATGTGACGGTTGGAACTGGTGCTCTCCACTCTCTGTCCTGTGACAGTGTGAACTGGTGCTCTCCACTCTCTGTCCTGTGACAGTGTGAACTGGTGCTCTCCACTCTCTGTCCTGTGACAGTTTGAACTGGTGCTCTCCACTTTCCCGTCCTGTGACAGTTTGAACTGGTGCTGTCCACTCTCCCGTCCTGTGACAGTTTGGACTGGTGCTCTCCACTCTCCCGTCCTGTGACAGTTGGAACTGGTGCTCTCCACTCTCCCGTCCTGTGACAGTTAGATCTGGTGCTCTCCACT
The DNA here is from genome assembly GCF_044704955.1 of Pristiophorus japonicus. Classification (NCBI taxonomy): domain Eukaryota; kingdom Metazoa; phylum Chordata; class Chondrichthyes; family Pristiophoridae; genus Pristiophorus; species Pristiophorus japonicus. The sequence continues at coordinate 57,020,986 of NC_091995.1, forward strand.
CTCTGTCCTGTGACAGTTAGGCCTGGTGCTCTCCACTCTCTGTCCTGTGACAGTTGGAACTGGTGCTCTCCACTCTCTGCCCTGTGACAGTTGGAACTGGTGCTCTCCACTCTCCCGTCCTGTGACAGTTTGAACTGGTGCTCTCCACTCTCTGTCCTGTGACAGTGTGAACTGGTGCTTTCCACTCTCCCGTCCTGTGACAGTTTGAACTGGTGCTCTCCACTCTCTGTCCTGTGACAGTGTGAACTGGTGCTCTCCACTCTCACTCCTGTGACAGTTTGAACTGGTGCTCTCCACTCTCCCGTCCTGTGACAGTTGGAACTGGTGCTCTCCACTCTCTGTCCTGTGACAGTTTGAACTGATGCTCTCCACTCTCTGTCCTGTGACAGTTGGAACTGGTGCTCTCCACTCTCTGTCCTGTGACAGTTAGATCTGGTGCTCTCCACTCTCTGTCCTGTGACAGTTGGAACTGGTGCTCTCCACTCTCTCTCCTGTGACAGTTGGAACTGGTGCTCTCCACTCTCTACCCTGTGACAGTTGGAACTGGTGCTCTCCACTCTCTGTCCTGTGACAGTTGGAACTGGTGCTCTCCACTCTCTGTCCTGTGACTGTTGGAACTGGTGCTCTCCACTCTCTGTCCTGTGACAGTTAGATCTTGTGCTCTCCACTCTCTGTCCTGTGACTGTTGGAACTGGTGCTCTCCACTCTCTGTCCTGTGACAGTTAGATCTTGTGCTCTCCACTCTCTGTCCTGTGACAGTTGGAACTGGTGCTCTCCACTCTCTGCCCTGTGACAGTTGGAACTGGTGCTCTCCACTCTCCCGTCCTGTGACAGTTTGAACTGGTGCTCTCCACTCACTGTCCTGTGACAGTTTGAACTGGTGCTCTCCACTATCCCATCCTGTGACAGTTTGAACTGGTGCTCTCCACTCTCTGTCCTGTGACAGTGTGAACTGGTGCTCTCCACTCTCACTCCTGTGACAGTTTGAACTGGTGCTCTCCACTCTCTGTCCTGTGACAGTGTGAACTGGTGCTCTCCACTCTCACTCCTGTGACAGTTGGAACTGGTGCTCTCCACTCTCCCGTCCTGTGACAGTTTGAACTGGTGCTCTCCACTCTCTGTCCTGTGACAGTTGGAACTGGTGCTCTCCACTCTCTGTCCTGTGACAGTTAGATCTGGTGCTCTCCACTCTCTGTCCTGTGACAGTTTGAACTGGTGCTCTCCACTCTCTCTCCTGTGACAGTTTGAACTGGTGCTCTCCACTCTCCCGTCCTGTGACAGTTGGAACTGGTGCTCTCCACTCTCCCGTCCTGTGACAGTTTGAACTGGTGCTCTCCACTCTCTGTCCTGTGACAGTTTGAACTGGTGCTCTCCACTCTCTGTCCTGTGACAGTTTGAACTGGTGCTCTCCACTCTCTGTCCTGTGACAGTTTGAACCGGTGCTCTCCACTCTCCCGTCCTGTGACAGTTTGAACTGGTGCTCTCCACTCTCCCGTCCTGTGACAGTTTGAACTGGTGGTCCCCACTCTCTGTCCTGTGACCGTTGGAACTGGTGCTCTCCACTCTCTGTCCTGTGACAGTTTGAACTGGTGCTCCCCACTCTCTGTCCTGTGACAGTTGGAACTGGTGCTCTCCACTCTCTGTCCTGTGACAGTTAGATCTGGTGCTCTCCACTCTCTGTCCTGTGACAGTTAGATCTGGTGCTCTCCACTCTCTGTCCTGTTACAGTTGGAACTGGTGCTCTCCACTCTCTGTCCTGTGACAGTTGGAACTGGTGCTCACCACTCTCTGTCCTGTGACAGTTGGAACTGGTGCTCTCCACTCTCCCGTCCTGTGACAGTTTGAACTGGTGCTCTCCACTCTCTGTCCTGTGACAGTGTGAACTGGTGCATTCCACTCTCTGTCCTGTGACAGTGTGAACTGGTGCTCTCCATTCTCACTCCTGTGACAGTTTGAACTGGTGCTCTCCACTCTCTGTCCTGTGACAGTTTGAACTGGTGCTCTCCACTCTCTGTCCTGTGACAGTTTGAACTGGTGCTCTCCATTCTCACTCCTGTGACAGTTTGAACTGGTGCTCTCCACTCTCTGTCCTGTGACAGTTGGAACTGGTGCTCTCCACTCTCTGTCCTGTGACAGTTTGAACTGGTGCTCTCCACTCTCTGTCCTGTGACAGTTGGAACTGGTGCTCTTCACTCTCTGTCCTGTGACAGTTGGAACTGGTGCTCTCCACTCTCTGTCCTGTGACAGTTTGAACTGGTGCTCTCCACTCTCTGTCCTGTGACAGTTGGAACTGGTGCTCTTCACTCTCTGTCCTGTGACAGTTGGAACTGGTGCTCTCCACTCTCTGTCCTGTGACAGTTTGAACTGGTGCTCCCCACTCTCTGTCCTGTGACAGTTGGAACTGGTGCTCTCCACTCTCTGTCCTGTGACAGTTAGATCTGGTGCTCTCAACTCTCTGTCCTGTTACAGTTGGAACTGGTGCTCTCCACTCTCTGTCCTGTGACAGTTGGAACTGGTGCTCTCCACTCTCTGTCCTGTGACTGTTGGAACTGGTGCTCTCCACTCTCTGTCCTGTGACAGTTAGATCTTGTGCTCTCCACTCTCTGTCCTGTGACAGTTGGAACTGGTGCTCTCCACTCTCTGCCCTGTGACAGTTGGAACTGGTGCTCTCCACTCTCCCGTCCTGTGACAGTTTGAACTGGTGCTCTCCACTCACTGTCCTGTGATAGTTTGAACTGGTGCTCTCCACTATCCCGTCCTGTGACAGTTTGAACTGGTGCTCTCCACTCTCTGTCCTGTGACAGTGTGAACTGGTGCTCTCCACTCTCACTCCTGTGACAGTTTGAACTGGTGCTCTCCACTCTCTGTCCTGTGACAGTGTGAACTGGTGCTCTCCACTCTCACTCCTGTGACAGTTGGAACTGGTGCTCTCCACTCTCCCGTCCTGTGACAGTTTGAACTGGTGCTCTCCACTCTCTGTCCTGTGACAGTTGGAACTGGTGCTCTCCACTCTCTGTCCTGTGACAGTTAGATCTGGTGCTCTCCACTCTCTGTCCTGTGACAGTTTGAACTGGTGCTCTCCACTCTCTCTCCTGTGACAGTTTGAACTGGTGCTCTCCACTCTCCCGTCCTGTGACAGTTGGAACTGGTGCTCTCCACTCTCCCGTCCTGTGACAGTTTGAACTGGTGCTCTCCACTCTCTGTCCTGTGACAGTTTGAACTGGTGCTCTCCACTCTCTGTCCTGTGACAGTTTGAACTGGTGCTCTCCACTCTCTGTCCTGTGACAGTTTGAACCGGTGCTCTCCACTCTCCCGTCCTGTGACAGTTTGAACTGGTGCTCTCCACTCTCCCGTCCTGTGACAGTTTGAACTGGTGGTCCCCACTCTCTGTCCTGTGACAGTTGGAACTGGTGCTCTCCACTCTCTGTCTTGTGACAGTTTGAACTGGTGCTCCCCACTCTCTGTCCTGTGACAGTTGGAACTGGTGATCTCCACTCTCTGTCCTGTGACAGTTAGATCTGGTGCTCTCCACTCTCTGTCCTGTGACAGTTAGATCTGGTGCTCTCCACTCTCTGTCCTGTTACAGTTGGAACTGGTGCTCTCCACTCTCTGTCCTGTGACAGTTGGAACTGGTGCTCTCCACTCTCTGTCCTGTGACAGTTGGAACTGGTGCTCTCCACTCTCCCGTCCTGTGACAGTTTGAACTGGTGCTCTCCACTCTCTGTCCTGTGACAGTGTGAACTGGTGCATTCCACTCTCTGTCCTGTGACAGTGTGAACTGGTGCTCTCCATTCTCACTCCTGTGACAGTTTGAACTGGTGCTCTCCACTCTCTGTCCTGTGACAGTTTGAACTGGTGCTCTCCACTCTCTGTCCTGTGACAGTTTGAACTGGTGCTCTCCATTCTCACTCCTGTGACAGTTTGAACTGGTGCTCTCCACTCTCTGTCCTGTGACAGTTGGAACTGGTGCTCTCCACTCTCTGTCCTGTGACAGTTAGATCTGGTGCTCTCCACTCTCTGTCCTGTGACAGTTTGAACTGGTGCTCTCCACTCTCTCTCCTGTGACAGTTTGAACTGGTGCTCTCCACTCTCCCGTCCTGTGACAGTTTGAACCGGTGCTCTCCACTCTCCCGTCCTGTGACAGTTTGAACTGGTGCTCTCCACTCTCCCGTCCTGTGACAGTTTGAACTGGTGGTCCCCACTCTCTGTCCTGTGACAGTTGGAACTGGTGCTCTCCACTCTCTGTCCTGTGACAGTTTGAACTGGTGCTCTCCACTCTCTGTCCTGTGACAGTTGGAAATGGTGCTCTTCACTCTCTGTCCTGTGACAGTTGGAACTGGTGCTCTCCACTCTCTGTCCTGTGACAGTTTGAACTGGTGCTCTCCACTCTCTGTCCTGTGACAGTTGGAACTGGTGCTCTTCACTCTCTGTCCTGTGACAGTTGGAACTGGTGCTCTCCACTCTCTGTCCTGTGACAGTTTGAACTGGTGCTCCCCACTCTCTGTCCTGTGACAGTTGGAACTGGTGCTCTCCACTCTCTGTCCTGTGACAGTTAGATCTGGTGCTCTCAACTCTCTGTCCTGTTACAGTTGGAACTGGTGCTCTCCACTCTCTGTCCTGTGACAGTTAGATCTGGTGCTCTCCACTCTCTGTCCTGTTACAGTTCGAACTGGTGCTCTCCACTCTCTGTCCTGTTACAGTTGGAACTGGTGCTCTCCACTCTCTGTCCTGTGACAGTTAGATCTGGTGCTCTCCACTCTCTGTCCTGTGACAGTTTGAACTGGTGCTCTCCACTCTCTGTCGTGTGACAGTTGGAACTGGTGCTCTCCACTCTCTGTCCTGTGACAGTTGGAACTGGTGCTCTCCACTTTCCCTTCCTGCGACAGTTGGAACTGGTGCTCTCCACTCTCCCGTCCTGTGACAGTTTGAACTGCTGGTATCCACTCTCTGTCCTGTGACAGTTGGAACTGGTGCTCTCCACTTTCCCGTCCTGCGACAGTTGGAACTGGTGGTCTACTCTCTCCCGTCCTGTGACAGTTTGAACTGGTGCTCTCCACTCTCCCATCCTGTGACAGTTGGAACTGGTGCTCTCCACTCTCTGTCCTGTGACAGTTTGAACTGGTGCTCTCCACTCTCTCTCCTGTGACAGTTTGAACTGGTGCTCTCCACTCTCTGTCCTGTGACAGTTTGAACTGGTGCTCTCCACTCTCTCTCCTGTGACAGTTTGAACTGGTGCTCTCCACTCTCTCTCCTGTGACAGTTTGAACTGGTGCTCTCCACTCTCTGTCCTGTGACAGTTTGAACTGGTGCTCTCCACTCTCCCGTCCTGTGACAGTTTGAACTGGTGCTCTCCACTCTCTGTCCTGTGACAGTTTGAACCGGTGCTCTCCACTCTCCCGTCCTGTGACAGTTGGAACTGGTGCTCTCCACTCTCTGTCCTGTGACAGTTTGAACTGGTGCTCTCCATTCTCACTCCTGTGACAGTTTGAACTGGTGCTCTCCACTCTCTGTCCTGTGACAGTTGGAACTGGTGCTCTCCACTCTCTGTCCTGTGACAGTTTGTACTGGTGCTCTCCATTCTCACTCCTGTGACAGTTTGAACTGGTGCTCTCCACTCTCTGTCCTGTGACAGTTGGAACTGGTGCTCTCCACTCTCTGTCCTGTGACAGTTAGATCTGGTGCTCTCCACTCTCTGTCCTGTGACAGTTTGAACTGGTGCTCTCCACTCTCTCTCCTGTGACAGTTTGAACTGGTGCTCTCCACTCTCCCGTCCTGTGACAGTTTGAACTGGTGCTCTCCACTCTCTCTCCTGTGACAGTTGGAACTGGTGCTCTCCACTCTCTGTCCTGTGACAGTTTGAACTGGTGCTCTCCACTCTCTGTCCTGTGACAGTTTGAACCGGTGCTCTCCACTCTCCCGTCCTGTGACAGTTTGAACTGGTGCTCTCCACTCTCCCGTCCTGTGACAGTTTGAACTGGTGGTCCCCACTCTCTGTCCTGTGACAGTTGGAACTGGTGCTCTCCACTCTCTGTCCTGTGACAGTTTGAACTGGTGCTCTCCACTCTCTGTCCTGTGACAGTTGGAACTGGTGCTCTTCACTCTCTGTCCTGTGACAGTTGGAACTGGTGCTCTCCACTCTCTGTCCTGTGACAGTTTGAACTGGTGCTCTCCACTCTCTGTCCTGTGACAGTTGGAACTGGTGCTCTTCACTCTCTGTCCTGTGACAGTTGGAACTGGTGCTCTCCACTCTCTGTCCTGTGACAGTTTGAACTGGTGCTCCCCACTCTCTGTCCTGTGACAGTTGGAACTGGTGCTCTCCACTCTCTGTCCTGTGACAGTTAGATCTGGTGCTCTCAACTCTCTGTCCTGTTACAGTTGGAACTGGTGCTCTCCACTCTCTGTCCTGTGACAGTTAGATCTGGTGCTCTCCACTCTCTGTCCTGTTACAGTTGGAACTGGTGCTCTCCACTCTCTGTCCTGTGACAGTTGGAACTGGTGCTCTCCACTCTCTGTCCTGTGACAGTTAGATCTGGTGCTCTCCACTCTCTGTCCTGTGACAGTTTGAACTGGTGCTCTCCACTCTCTGTCGTGTGACAGTTGGAACTGGTGCTCTCCACTCTCCCGTCCTGTGACAGTTTGAACTGGTGCTCTCCACTCTCTGTCCTGTGACAGTTGGAACTGGTGCTCTCCACTTTCCCTTCCTGCGACAGTTGGAACTGGTGCTCTCCACTCTCCCGTCCTGTGACAGTTTGAACTGGTGCTATCCACTCTCTGTCCTGTGACAGTTGGAACTGGTGCTCTCCACTTTCCCGTCCTGCGACAGTTGGAACTGGTGGTCTACTCTCTCCCGTCCTGTGACAGTTTGAACTGGTGCTCTCCACTCTCCCATCCTGTGACAGTTGGAACTGGTGCTCTCCACTCTCTGTCCTGTGACAGTTTGAACTGGTGCTCTCCACTCTCTCTCCTGTGACAATTTGAACTGGTGCTCTCCACTCTCTCTCCTGTGACAATTTGAACTGGTGCTCTCCACTCTCTGTCCTGTAACAGTTTGAACTGGTGCTCTCCACTCTCTGTCCTGTGACAGTTTGAACTGGTGCTCTCCACTCTCTGTCCTGTGACAGTTTGAACTGGTGCTCTCCACTCTCTGTCCTGTGACAGTTTGAACTGGTGCTCTCCACTCTCTGTCCTGTAACAGTTTGAACTGGTGCTCTCCACTCTCTGTCCTGTGACAGTTTGAACTGGTGCTCTCCACTCTCTGTCCTGTGACAGTTTGAACTGGTGCTCTCCACTCTCTCTCCTGTGACAGTTGGAACTGGTGCTCTCCACTCTCTCTCCTGTGACAGTTTGAACTGGTGCTCTCCACTCTCTGTCCTGTGACAGTTGGAACTGGTGCTCTCCACTCTCCCGTCCTGTGACAGTTTGAACTGGTGCTCTCCACTCTCTGTCCTGTGACAGTTTGAACTGGTGCTCTCCACTCTCTCTCCTGTGACAGTTGGAACTGGTGCTCTCCACTCTCTGTCCTGTGACAGTTGGAACTGGTGCTCTCCACTCTCTCTCCTGTGACAGTTGGAACTGGTGCTCTCCACTCTCTGTCCTGTGACAGTGTGAACTGGTGCTCTCCACTCTCTGTCCTGTGACAGTTTGAACTGGTGCTCTCCACTCTCTGTCCTGTGACAGTTTGAACTGGTGCTCTCCACTCTCTGTCCTGTGACAGTTTGAACTGGTGCTCTCCACTCTCTGTCCTGTGACAGTGTGAACTGGTGCTCTCCACTCTCTGTCCTGTGACAGTTGGAACTGGTGCTCTCCACTCTCTCGTCCTGTGACAGTTTGAACTGGTGCTCTCCACTCTCTCTCCTGTGACAGTTTGAACTGGTGCTCTCCACTCTCTGTCCTGTGACAGTTTGAACTGGTGCTCTCCACTCTCTGTCCTGTGACAGTTTGAACTGGTGCTCTCCACTCTCTCTCCTGTGACAGTTTGAACTGGTGCTCTCCACTCTCTGTCCTGTGACAGTTGGAACTGGTGCTCTCCACTCTCTGTCCTGTGACAGTTTGAACTGGTGCTCTCCACTCTCTGTCCTGTGACAGTTTGAACTGGTGCTCTCACTCTCTGTCCTGTGACAGTTTGAACTGGTGCTCCCCACTCTCTCTCCTGTGACAGTTGGAACTGGTGCTCTCCACTCTCTCTCCTGTGACAGTTTGAACTGGTGCTCTCCACTCTCTTCCTGTGACAATGGGAACTGGTGCTCTCCACTCTCTGTCCTGCGACAGTTGGAACTGGTGCTCTCCACTTTCCCATCCTGCGACAGTTGGAACTGGTGCTCTCCACTTTCCCGTCCTGTGACAGTTGGAACTGGTGCTCTCCACTCTCTGTCCTGTGACAGTTTGAACTGGTGCTCTCCACTCTCTCTCCTGTGACAGTTTGAACTGGTGCTCTCCACTCTCCCGTCCTGTGACAGTTGGAACTGGTGCTCTCCACTCTCCCGTCCTGTGACAGTTTGAACTGGTGCTCTCCACTCTCTGTCCTGTGACAGTTTGAACTGGTGCTCTCCACTCTCTGTCCTGTGACAGTTTGAACTGGTGCTCTCCACTCTCTGTCCTGTGACAGTTTGAACCGGTGCTCTCCACTCTCCCGTCCTGTGACAGTTTGAACTGGTGCTCTCCACTCTCCCGTCCTGTGACAGTTTGAACTGGTGATCCCCACTCTCTGTCCTGTGACCGTTGGAACTGGTGCTCTCCACTCTCTGTCCTGTGACAGTTTGAACTGGTGCTCCCCACTCTCTGTCCTGTGACAGTTGGAACTGGTGCTCTCCACTCTCTGTCCTGTGACAGTTAGATCTGGTGCTCTCCACTCTCTGTCCTGTGACAGTTAGATCTGGTGCTCTCCACTCTCTGTCCTGTTACAGTTGGAACTGGTGCTCTCCACTCTCTGTCCTTTGACAGTTGGAACTGGTGCTCACCACTCTCTGTCCTGTGACAGTTGGAACTGGTGCTCTCCACTCTCCCGTCCTGTGACAGTTTGAACTGGTGCTCTCCACTCTCTGTCCTGTGACAGTGTGAACTGGTGCATTCCACTCTCTGTCCTGTGACAGTGTGAACTGGTGCTCTCCATTCTCACTCCTGTGACAGTTTGAACTGGTGCTCTCCACTCTCTGTCCTGTGACAGTTTGAACTGGTGCTCTCCACTCTCTGTCCTGTGACAGTTTGAACTGGTGCTCTCCATTCTCACTCCTGTGACAGTTTGAACTGGTGCTCTCCACTCTCTGTCCTGTGACAGTTGGAACTGGTGCTCTCCACTCTCTGTCCTGTGACAGTTTGAACTGGTGCTCTCCACTCTCTGTCCTGTGACAGTTGGAACTGGTGCTCTTCACTCTCTGTCCTGTGACAGTTGGAACTGGTGCTCTCCACTCTCTGTCCTGTGACAGTTTGAACTGGTGCTCTCCACTCTCTGTCCTGTGACAGTTGGAACTGGTGCTCTTCACTCTCTGTCCTGTGACAGTTGGAACTGGTGCTCTCCACTCTCTGTCCTGTGACAGTTTGAACTGGTGCTCCCCACTCTCTGTCCTGTGACAGTTGGAACTGGTGCTCTCCACTCTCTGTCCTGTGACAGTTAGATCTGGTGCTCTCAACTCTCTGTCCTGTTACAGTTGGAACTGGTGCTCTCCACTCTCTGTCCTGTGACAGTTGGAACTGGTGCTCTCCACTCTCTGTCCTGTGACTGTTGGAACTGGTGCTCTCCACTCTCTGTCCTGTGACAGTTAGATCTTGTGCTCTCCACTCTCTGTCCTGTGACAGTTGGAACTGGTGCTCTCCACTCTCTGCCCTGTGACAGTTGGAACTGGTGCTCTCCACTCTCCCGTCCTGTGACAGTTTGAACTGGTGCTCTCCACTCACTGTCCTGTGACAGTTTGAACTGGTGCTCTCCACTATCCCGTCCTGTGACAGTTTGAACTGGTGCTCTCCACTCTCTGTCCTGTGACAGTGTGAACTGGTGCTCTCCACTCTCACTCCTGTGACAGTTTGAACTGGTGCTCTCCACTCTCTGTCCTGTGACAGTGTGAACTGGTGCTCTCCACTCTCACTCCTGTGACAGTTGGAACTGGTGCTCTCCACTCTCCCGTCCTGTGACAGTTTGAACTGGTGCTCTCCACTCTCTGTCCTGTGACAGTTGGAACTGGTGCTCTCCACTCTCTGTCCTGTGACAGTTAGATCTGGTGCTCTCCACTCTCTGTCCTGTGACAGTTTGAACTGGTGCTCTCCACTCTCTCTCCTGTGACAGTTTGAACTGGTGCTCTCCACTCTCCCGTCCTGTGACAGTTGGAACTGGTGCTCTCCACTCTCCCGTCCTGTGACAGTTTGAACTGGTGCTCTCCACTCTCTGTCCTGTGACAGTTTGAAATGGTGCTCTCCACTCTCTGTCCTGTGACAGTTTGAACTGGTGCTCTCCACTCTCTGTCCTGTGACAGTTTGAACCGGTGCTCTCCACTCTCCCGTCCTGTGACAGTTTGAACTGGTGCTCTCCACTCTCCCGTCCTGTGACAGTTTGAACTGGTGGTCCCCACTCTCTGTCCTGTGACAGTTGGAACTGGTGCTCTCCACTCTCTGTCTTGTGACAGTTTGAACTGGTGCTCCACACTCTCTGTCCTGTGACAGTTGGAACTGGTGATCTCCACTCTCTGTCCTGTGACAGTTAGATCTGGTGCTCTCCACTCTCTGTCCTGTGACAGTTAGATCTGGTGCTCTCCACTCTCTGTCCTGTTACAGTTGGAACTGGTGCTCTCCACTCTCTGTCCTGTGACAGTTGGAACTGGTGCTCTCCACTCTCTGTCCTGTGACAGTTGGAACTGGTGCTCTCCACTCTCCCGTCCTGTGACAGTTTGAACTGGTGCTCTCCACTCTCTGTCCTGTGACAGTGTGAACTGGTGCATTCCACTCTCTGTCCTGTGACAGTGTGAACTGGTGCTCTCCATTCTCACTCCTGTGACAGTTTGAACTGGTGCTCTCCACTCTCTGTCCTGTGACAGTTTGAACTGGTGCTCTCCACTCTCTGTCCTGTGACAGTTTGAACTGGTGCTCTCCATTCTCACTCCTGTGACAGTTTGAACTGGTGCTCTCCACTCTCTGTCCTGTGACAGTTGGAACTGGTGCTCTCCACTCTCTGTCCTGTGACAGTTAGATCTGGTGCTCTCCACTCTCTGTCCTGTGACAGTTTGAACTGGTGCTCTCCACTCTCTCTCCTGTGACAGTTTGAACTGGTGCTCTCCACTCTCCCGTCCTGTGACAGTTTGAACCGGTGCTCTCCACTCTCCCGTCCTGTGACAGTTTGAACTGGTGCTCTCCACTCTCCCGTCCTGTGACAGTTTGAACTGGTGGTCCCCACTCTCTGTCCTGTGACAGTTGGAACTGGTGCTCTCCACTCTCTGTCCTGTGACAGTTTGAACTGGTGCTCTCCACTCTCTGTCCTGTGACAGTTGGAAATGGTGCTCTTCACTCTCTGTCCTGTGACAGTTGGAACTGGTGCTCTCCACTCTCTGTCCTGTGACAGTTTGAACTGGTGCTCTCCACTCTCTGTCCTGTGACAGTTGGAACTGGTGCTCTTCACTCTCTGTCCTGTGACAGTTGGAACTGGTGCTCTCCACTCTCTGTCCTGTGACAGTTTGAACTGGTGCTCCCCACTCTCTGTCCTGTGACAGTTGGAACTGGTGCTCTCCACTCTCTGTCCTGTGACAGTTAGATCTGGTGCTCTCAACTCTCTGTCCTGTTACAGTTGGAACTGGTGCTCTCCACTCTCTGTCCTGTGACAGTTAGATCTGGTGCTCTCCACTCTCTGTCCTGTTACAGTTGGAACTGGTGCTCTCCACTCTCTGTCCTGTGACAGTTGGAACTGGTGCTCTCCACTCTCTGTCCTGTGACAGTTAGATCTGGTGCTCTCCACTCTCTGTCCTGTGACAGTTTGAACTGGTGCTCTCCACTCTCTGTCGTGTGACAGTTGGAACTGGTGCTCTCCACTCTCTGTCCTGTGACAGTTGGAACTGGTGCTCTCCACTTTCCCTTCCTGCGACAGTTGGAACTGGTGCTCTCCACTCTCCCGTCCTGTGACAGTTTGAACTGGTGCTATCCACTCTCTGTCCTGTGACAGTTGGAACTGGTGCTCTCCACTTTCCCGTCCTGCGACAGTTGGAACTGGTGGTCTACTCTCTCCCGTCCTGTGACAGTTTGAACTGGTGCTCTCCACTCTCCCATCCTGTGACAGTTGGAACTGGTGCTCTCCACTCTCTGTCCTGTGACAGTTTGAACTGGTGCTCTCCACTCTCTCTCCTGTGACAATTTGAACTGGTGCTCTCCACTCTCTCTCCTGTGACAATTTGAACTGGTGCTCTCCACTCTCTGTCCTGTGACAGTTTGAACTGGTGCTCTCCACTCTCTGTCCTGTGACAGTTTGAACTGGTGCTCTCCACTCTCTGTCCTGTGACAGTTTGAACTGGTGCTCTCCAATCTCTGTCCTGTAACAGTTTGAACTGGTGCTCTCCACTCTCTGTCCTGTGACAGTTTGAACTGGTGCTCTCCACTCTCTGTCCTGTGACAGTTTGAACTGGTGCTCTCCACTCTCTCTCCTGTGACAGTTGGAACTGGTGCTCTCCACTCTCTCTCCTGTGACAGTTTGAACTGGTGCTCTCCACTCTCTGTCCTGTGACAGTTTGAACTGGTGCTCTCCACTCTCCCGTCCTGTGACAGTTTGAACTGGTGCTCTCCACTCTCTGTCCTGTGACAGTTTGAACCGGTGCTCTCCACTCTCCCGTCCTGTGACAGTTGGAACTGGTGCTCTCCACTCTCTGTCCTGTGACAGTTTGAACTGGTGCTCTCCATTCTCACTCCTGTGACAGTTTGAACTGGTGCTCTCCACTCTCTGTCCTGTGACAGTTTGAACTGGTGCTCTCCACTCTCTGTCCTGTGACAGTTTGTACTGGTGCTCTCCATTCTCACTCCTGTGACAGTTTGAACTGGTGCTCTCCACTCTCTGTCCTGTGACAGTTGGAACTGGTGCTCTCCACTCTCTGTCCTGTGACAGTTAGATCTGGTGCTCTCCACTCTCTGTCCTGTGACAGTTTGAACTGGTGCTCTCCACTCTCTCTCCTGTGACAGTTTGAACTGGTGCTCTCCACTCTCCCGTCCTGTGACAGTTTGAACTGGTGCTCTCCACTCTCTCTCCTGTGACAGTTGGAACTGGTGCTCTCCACTCTCTGTCCTGTGACAGTTTGAACTGGTGCTCTCCACTCTCTGTCCTGTGACAGTTTGAACCGGTGCTCTCCACTCTCCCGTCCTGTGACAGTTTGAACTGGTGCTCTCCACTCTCCCGTCCTGTGACAGTTTGAACTGGTGGTCCCCACTCTCTGTCCTGTGACAGTTGGAACTGGTGCTCTCCACTCTCTGTCCTGTGACAGTTTGAACTGGTGCTCTCCACTCTCTGTCCTGTGACAGTTGGAACTGGTGCTCTTCACTCTCTGTCCTGTGACAGTTGGAACTGGTGCTCTCCACTCTCTGTCCTGTGACAGTTTGAACTGGTGCTCTCCACTCTCTGTCCTGTGACAGTTGGAACTGGTGCTCTTCACTCTCTGTCCTGTGACAGTTGGAACTGGTGCTCTCCACTCTCTCTCCTGTGACAATTTGAACTGGTGCTCTCCACTCTCTGTCCTGTGACAGTTGGAACTGGTGCTCTCCACTTTCCCTTCCTGCGACAGTTGGAACTGGTGCTCTCCACTCTCCCGTCCTGTGACAGTTTGAACTGGTGCTATCCACTCTCTGTCCTGTGACAGTTGGAACTGGTGCTCTCCACTTTCCCGTCCTGCGACAGTTGGAACTGGTGGTCTACTCTCTCCCGTCCTGTGACAGTTTGAACTGGTGCTCTCCACTCTCCCATCCTGTGACAGTTGGAACTGGTGCTCTCCACTCTCTGTCCTGTGACAGTTTGAACTGGTGCTCTCCACTCTCTCTCCTGTGACAATTTGAACTGGTGCTCTCCACTCTCTCTCCTGTGACAATTTGAACTGGTGCTCTCCACTCTCTGTCCTGTAACAGTTTGAACTGGTGCTCTCCACTCTCTGTCCTGTGACAGTTTGAACTGGTGCTCTCCACTCTCTGTCCTGTGACAGTTTGAACTGGTGCTCTCCACTCTCTGTCCTGTGACAGTTTGAACTGGTGCTCTCCACTCTCTGTCCTGTAACAGTTTGAACTGGTGCTCTCCACTCTCTGTCCTGTGACAGTTTGAACTGGTGCTCTCCACTCTCTGTCCTGTGACAGTTTGAACTGGTGCTCTCCACTCTCTCTCCTGTGACAGTTGGAACTGGTGCTCTCCACTCTCTCTCCTGTGACAGTTTGAACTGGTGCTCTCCACTCTCTGTCCTGTGACAGTTGGAACTGGTGCTCTCCACTCTCCCGTCCTGTGACAGTTTGAACTGGTGCTCTCCACTCTCTGTCCTGTGACAGTTTGAACTGGTGCTCTCCACTCTCTCTCCTGTGACAGTTGGAACTGGTGCTCTCCACTCTCTGTCCTGTGACAGTTGGAACTGGTGCTCTCCACTCTCTCTCCTGTGACAGTTGGAACTGGTGCTCTCCACTCTCTGTCCTGTGACAGTGTGAACTGGTGCTCTCCACTCTCTGTCCTGTGACAGTTTGAACTGGTGCTCTCCACTCTCTGTCCTGTGACAGTTTGAACTGGTGCTCTCCACTCTCTGTCCTGTGACAGTTTGAACTGGTGCTCTCCACTCTCTGTCCTGTGACAGTGTGAACTGGTGCTCTCCACTCTCTGTCCTGTGACAGTTGGAACTGGTGCTCTCCACTCTCTCGTCCTGTGACAGTTTGAACTGGTGCTCTCCACTCTCTCTCCTGTGACAGTTTGAACTGGTGCTCTCCACTCTCTGTCCTGTGACAGTTTGAACTGGTGCTCTCCACTCTCTGTCCTGTGACAGTTTGAACTGGTGCTCTCCACTCTCTCTCCTGTGACAGTTTGAACTGGTGCTCTCCACTCTCTGTCCTGTGACAGTTGGAACTGGTGCTCTCCACTCTCTGTCCTGTGACAGTTTGAACTGGTGCTCTCCACTCTCTGTCCTGTGACAGTTTGAACTGGTGCTCTCACTCTCTGTCCTGTGACAGTTTGAACTGGTGCTCCCCACTCTCTCTCCTGTGACAGTTGGAACTGGTGCTCTCCACTCTCTCTCCTGTGACAGTTTGAACTGGTGCTCTCCACTCTCTTCCTGTGACAATGGGAACTGGTGCTCTCCACTCTCTGTCCTGCGACAGTTGGAACTGGTGCTCTCCACTTTCCCATCCTGCGACAGTTGGAACTGGTGCTCTCCACTTTCCCGTCCTGTGACAGTTGGAACTGGTGCTCTCCACTCTCTGTCCTGTGACAGTTTGAACTGGTGCTCTCCACTCTCTCTCCTGTGACAGTTTGAACTGGTGCTCTCCACTCTCCCGTCCTGTGACAGTTGGAACTGGTGCTCTCCACTCTCCCGTCCTGTGACAGTTTGAACTGGTGCTCTCCACTCTCTGTCCTGTGACAGTTTGAACTGGTGCTCTCCACTCTCTGTCCTGTGACAGTTTGAACTGGTGCTCTCCACTCTCTGTCCTGTGACAGTTTGAACCGGTGCTCTCCACTCTCCCGTCCTGTGACAGTTTGAACTGGTGCTCTCCACTCTCCCGTCCTGTGACAGTTTGAACTGGTGATCCCCACTCTCTGTCCTGTGACCGTTGGAACTGGTGCTCTCCACTCTCTGTCCTGTGACAGTTTGAACTGGTGCTCCCCACTCTCTGTCCTGTGACAGTTGGAACTGGTGCTCTCCACTCTCTGTCCTGTGACAGTTTGAACTGGTGCTCTCCATTCTCACTCCTGTGACAGTTTGAACTGGTGCTCTCCACTCTCTGTCCTGTGACAGTTTGAACTGGTGCTCTCCACTCTCTGTCCTGTGACAGTTTGTACTGGTGCTCTCCATTCTCACTCCTGTGACAGTTTGAACTGGTGCTCTCCACTCTCTGTCCTGTGACAGTTGGAACTGGTGCTCTCCACTCTCTGTCCTGTGACAGTTAGATCTGGTGCTCTCCACTCTCTGTCCTGTGACAGTTTGAACTGGTGCTCTCCACTCTCTCTCCTGTGACAGTTTGAACTGGTGCTCTCCACTCTCCCGTCCTGTGACAGTTTGAACTGGTGCTCTCCACTCTCTCTCCTGTGACAGTTGGAACTGGTGCTCTCCACTCTCTGTCCTGTGACAGTTTGAACTGGTGCTCTCCACTCTCTGTCCTGTGACAGTTTGAACCGGTGCTCTCCACTCTCCCGTCCTGTGACAGTTTGAACTGGTGCTCTCCACTCTCCCGTCCTGTGACAGTTTGAACTGGTGGTCCCCACTCTCTGTCCTGTGACAGTTGGAACTGGTGCTCTCCACTCTCTGTCCTGTGACAGTTTGAACTGGTGCTCTCCACTCTCTGTCCTGTGACAGTTGGAACTGGTGCTCTTCACTCTCTGTCCTGTGACAGTTGGAACTGGTGCTCTCCACTCTCTGTCCTGTGACAGTTTGAACTGGTGCTCTCCACTCTCTGTCCTGTGACAGTTGGAACTGGTGCTCTTCACTCTCTGTCCTGTGACAGTTGGAACTGGTGCTCTCCACTCTCTCTCCTGTGACAATTTGAACTGGTGCTCTCCACTCTCTGTCCTGTGACAGTTGGAACTGGTGCTCTCCACTTTCCCTTCCTGCGACAGTTGGAACTGGTGCTCTCCACTCTCCCGTCCTGTGACAGTTTGAACTGGTGCTATCCACTCTCTGTCCTGTGACAGTTGGAACTGGTGCTCTCCACTTTCCCGTCCTGCGACAGTTGGAACTGGTGGTCTACTCTCTCCCGTCCTGTGACAGTTTGAACTGGTGCTCTCCACTCTCCCATCCTGTGACAGTTGGAACTGGTGCTCTCCACTCTCTGTCCTGTGACAGTTTGAACTGGTGCTCTCCACTCTCTCTCCTGTGACAATTTGAACTGGTGCTCTCCACTCTCTCTCCTGTGACAATTTGAACTGGTGCTCTCCACTCTCTGTCCTGTAACAGTTTGAACTGGTGCTCTCCACTCTCTGTCCTGTGACAGTTTGAACTGGTGCTCTCCACTCTCTGTCCTGTGACAGTTTGAACTGGTGCTCTCCACTCTCTGTCCTGTGACAGTTTGAACTGGTGCTCTCCACTCTCTGTCCTGTAACAGTTTGAACTGGTGCTCTCCACTCTCTGTCCTGTGACAGTTTGAACTGGTGCTCTCCACTCTCTGTCCTGTGACAGTTTGAACTGGTGCTCTCCACTCTCTCTCCTGTGACAGTTGGAACTGGTGCTCTCCACTCTCTCTCCTGTGACAGTTTGAACTGGTGCTCTCCACTCTCTGTCCTGTGACAGTTGGAACTGGTGCTCTCCACTCTCCCGTCCTGTGACAGTTTGAACTGGTGCTCTCCACTCTCTGTCCTGTGACAGTTTGAACTGGTGCTCTCCACTCTCTCTCCTGTGACAGTTGGAACTGGTGCTCTCCACTCTCTGTCCTGTGACAGTTGGAACTGGTGCTCTCCACTCTCTCTCCTGTGACAGTTGGAACTGGTGCTCTCCACTCTCTGTCCTGTGACAGTGTGAACTGGTGCTCTCCACTCTCTGTCCTGTGACAGTTTGAACTGGTGCTCTCCACTCTCTGTCCTGTGACAGTTTGAACTGGTGCTCTCCACTCTCTGTCCTGTGACAGTTTGAACTGGTGCTCTCCACTCTCTGTCCTGTGACAGTGTGAACTGGTGCTCTCCACTCTCTGTCCTGTGACAGTTGGAACTGGTGCTCTCCACTCTCTCGTCCTGTGACAGTTTGAACTGGTGCTCTCCACTCTCTCTCCTGTGACAGTTTGAACTGGTGCTCTCCACTCTCTGTCCTGTGACAGTTTGAACTGGTGCTCTCCACTCTCTGTCCTGTGACAGTTTGAACTGGTGCTCTCCACTCTCTCTCCTGTGACAGTTTGAACTGGTGCTCTCCACTCTCTGTCCTGTGACAGTTGGAACTGGTGCTCTCCACTCTCTGTCCTGTGACAGTTTGAACTGGTGCTCTCCACTCTCTGTCCTGTGACAGTTTGAACTGGTGCTCTCACTCTCTGTCCTGTGACAGTTTGAACTGGTGCTCCCCACTCTCTCTCCTGTGACAGTTGGAACTGGTGCTCTCCACTCTCTCTCCTGTGACAGTTTGAACTGGTGCTCTCCACTCTCTTCCTGTGACAATGGGAACTGGTGCTCTCCACTCTCTGTCCTGCGACAGTTGGAACTGGTGCTCTCCACTTTCCCATCCTGCGACAGTTGGAACTGGTGCTCTCCACTTTCCCGTCCTGTGACAGTTGGAACTGGTGCTCTCCACTCTCTGTCCTGTGACAGTTTGAACTGGTGCTCTCCACTCTCTCTCCTGTGACAGTTTGAACTGGTGCTCTCCACTCTCCCGTCCTGTGACAGTTGGAACTGGTGCTCTCCACTCTCCCGTCCTGTGACAGTTTGAACTGGTGCTCTCCACTCTCTGTCCTGTGACAGTTTGAACTGGTGCTCTCCACTCTCTGTCCTGTGACAGTTTGAACTGGTGCTCTCCACTCTCTGTCCTGTGACAGTTTGAACCGGTGCTCTCCACTCTCCCGTCCTGTGACAGTTTGAACTGGTGCTCTCCACTCTCCCGTCCTGTGACAGTTTGAACTGGTGATCCCCACTCTCTGTCCTGTGACCGTTGGAACTGGTGCTCTCCACTCTCTGTCCTGTGACAGTTTGAACTGGTGCTCCCCACTCTCTGTCCTGTGACAGTTGGAACTGGTGCTCTCCACTCTCTGTCCTGTGACAGTTAGATCTGGTGCTCTCCACTCTCTGTCCTGTGACAGTTAGATCTGGTGCTCTCCACTCTCTGTCCTGTTACAGTTGGAACTGGTGCTCTCCACTCTCTGTCCTTTGACAGTTGGAACTGGTGCTCACCACTCTCTGTCCTGTGACAGTTGGAACTGGTGCTCTCCACTCTCCCGTCCTGTGACAGTTTGAACTGGTGCTCTCCACTCTCTGTCCTGTGACAGTGTGAACTGGTGCATTCCACTCTCTGTCCTGTGACAGTGTGAACTGGTGCTCTCCATTCTCACTCCTGTGACAGTTTGAACTGGTGCTCTCCACTCTCTGTCCTGTGACAGTTTGAACTGGTGCTCTCCACTCTCTGTCCTGTGACAGTTTGAACTGGTGCTCTCCATTCTCACTCCTGTGACAGTTTGAACTGGTGCTCTCCACTCTCTGTCCTGTGACAGTTGGAACTGGTGCTCTCCACTCTCTGTCCTGTGACAGTTTGAACTGGTGCTCTCCACTCTCTGTCCTGTGACAGTTGGAACTGGTGCTCTTCACTCTCTGTCCTGTGACAGTTGGAACTGGTGCTCTCCACTCTCTGTCCTGTGACAGTTTGAACTGGTGCTCTCCACTCTCTGTCCTGTGACAGTTGGAACTGGTGCTCTTCACTCTCTGTCCTGTGACAGTTGGAACTGGTGCTCTCCACTCTCTGTCCTGTGACAGTTTGAACTGGTGCTCCCCACTCTCTGTCCTGTGACAGTTGGAACTGGTGCTCTCCACTCTCTGTCCTGTGACAGTTAGATCTGGTGCTCTCAACTCTCTGTCCTGTTACAGTTGGAACTGGTGCTCTCCACTCTCTGTCCTGTGACAGTTGGAACTGGTGCTCTCCACTCTCTGTCCTGTGACTGTTGGAACTGGTGCTCTCCACTCTCTGTCCTGTGACAGTTAGATCTTGTGCTCTCCACTCTCTGTCCTGTGACAGTTGGAACTGGTGCTCTCCACTCTCTGCCCTGTGACAGTTGGAACTGGTGCTCTCCACTCTCCCGTCCTGTGACAGTTTGAACTGGTGCTCTCCACTCACTGTCCTGTGACAGTTTGAACTGGTGCTCTCCACTATCCCGTCCTGTGACAGTTTGAACTGGTGCTCTCCACTCTCTGTCCTGTGACAGTGTGAACTGGTGCTCTCCACTCTCACTCCTGTGACAGTTTGAACTGGTGCTCTCCACTCTCTGTCCTGTGACAGTGTGAACTGGTGCTCTCCACTCTCACTCCTGTGACAGTTGGAACTGGTGCTCTCCACTCTCCCGTCCTGTGACAGTTTGAACTGGTGCTCTCCACTCTCTGTCCTGTGACAGTTGGAACTGGTGCTCTCCA
The DNA here is from genome assembly GCF_044704955.1 of Pristiophorus japonicus. NCBI lineage: Eukaryota > Metazoa > Chordata > Chondrichthyes > Pristiophoridae > Pristiophorus > Pristiophorus japonicus. The sequence goes on from NC_091995.1 coordinate 57,041,207, forward strand.
CTCTCTGTCCTGTGACAGTTAGATCTGGTGCTCTCCACTCTCTGTCCTGTGACAGTTTGAACTGGTGCTCTCCACTCTCTCTCCTGTGACAGTTTGAACTGGTGCTCTCCACTCTCCCGTCCTGTGACAGTTGGAACTGGTGCTCTCCACTCTCCCGTCCTGTGACAGTTTGAACTGGTGCTCTCCACTCTCTGTCCTGTGACAGTTTGAAATGGTGCTCTCCACTCTCTGTCCTGTGACAGTTTGAACTGGTGCTCTCCACTCTCTGTCCTGTGACAGTTTGAACCGGTGCTCTCCACTCTCCCGTCCTGTGACAGTTTGAACTGGTGCTCTCCACTCTCCCGTCCTGTGACAGTTTGAACTGGTGGTCCCCACTCTCTGTCCTGTGACAGTTGGAACTGGTGCTCTCCACTCTCTGTCTTGTGACAGTTTGAACTGGTGCTCCACACTCTCTGTCCTGTGACAGTTGGAACTGGTGATCTCCACTCTCTGTCCTGTGACAGTTAGATCTGGTGCTCTCCACTCTCTGTCCTGTGACAGTTAGATCTGGTGCTCTCCACTCTCTGTCCTGTTACAGTTGGAACTGGTGCTCTCCACTCTCTGTCCTGTGACAGTTGGAACTGGTGCTCTCCACTCTCTGTCCTGTGACAGTTGGAACTGGTGCTCTCCACTCTCCCGTCCTGTGACAGTTTGAACTGGTGCTCTCCACTCTCTGTCCTGTGACAGTGTGAACTGGTGCATTCCACTCTCTGTCCTGTGACAGTGTGAACTGGTGCTCTCCATTCTCACTCCTGTGACAGTTTGAACTGGTGCTCTCCACTCTCTGTCCTGTGACAGTTTGAACTGGTGCTCTCCACTCTCTGTCCTGTGACAGTTTGAACTGGTGCTCTCCATTCTCACTCCTGTGACAGTTTGAACTGGTGCTCTCCACTCTCTGTCCTGTGACAGTTGGAACTGGTGCTCTCCACTCTCTGTCCTGTGACAGTTAGATCTGGTGCTCTCCACTCTCTGTCCTGTGACAGTTTGAACTGGTGCTCTCCACTCTCTCTCCTGTGACAGTTTGAACTGGTGCTCTCCACTCTCCCGTCCTGTGACAGTTTGAACCGGTGCTCTCCACTCTCCCGTCCTGTGACAGTTTGAACTGGTGCTCTCCACTCTCCCGTCCTGTGACAGTTTGAACTGGTGGTCCCCACTCTCTGTCCTGTGACAGTTGGAACTGGTGCTCTCCACTCTCTGTCCTGTGACAGTTTGAACTGGTGCTCTCCACTCTCTGTCCTGTGACAGTTGGAAATGGTGCTCTTCACTCTCTGTCCTGTGACAGTTGGAACTGGTGCTCTCCACTCTCTGTCCTGTGACAGTTTGAACTGGTGCTCTCCACTCTCTGTCCTGTGACAGTTGGAACTGGTGCTCTTCACTCTCTGTCCTGTGACAGTTGGAACTGGTGCTCTCCACTCTCTGTCCTGTGACAGTTTGAACTGGTGCTCCCCACTCTCTGTCCTGTGACAGTTGGAACTGGTGCTCTCCACTCTCTGTCCTGTGACAGTTAGATCTGGTGCTCTCAACTCTCTGTCCTGTTACAGTTGGAACTGGTGCTCTCCACTCTCTGTCCTGTGACAGTTAGATCTGGTGCTCTCCACTCTCTGTCCTGTTACAGTTGGAACTGGTGCTCTCCACTCTCTGTCCTGTGACAGTTGGAACTGGTGCTCTCCACTCTCTGTCCTGTGACAGTTAGATCTGGTGCTCTCCACTCTCTGTCCTGTGACAGTTTGAACTGGTGCTCTCCACTCTCTGTCGTGTGACAGTTGGAACTGGTGCTCTCCACTCTCTGTCCTGTGACAGTTGGAACTGGTGCTCTCCACTTTCCCTTCCTGCGACAGTTGGAACTGGTGCTCTCCACTCTCCCGTCCTGTGACAGTTTGAACTGGTGCTATCCACTCTCTGTCCTGTGACAGTTGGAACTGGTGCTCTCCACTTTCCCGTCCTGCGACAGTTGGAACTGGTGGTCTACTCTCTCCCGTCCTGTGACAGTTTGAACTGGTGCTCTCCACTCTCCCATCCTGTGACAGTTGGAACTGGTGCTCTCCACTCTCTGTCCTGTGACAGTTTGAACTGGTGCTCTCCACTCTCTCTCCTGTGACAATTTGAACTGGTGCTCTCCACTCTCTCTCCTGTGACAATTTGAACTGGTGCTCTCCACTCTCTGTCCTGTGACAGTTTGAACTGGTGCTCTCCACTCTCTGTCCTGTGACAGCTTGAACTGGTGCTCTCCACTCTCTGTCCTGTGACAGTTTGAACTGGTGCTCTCCAATCTCTGTCCTGTAACAGTTTGAACTGGTGCTCTCCACTCTCTGTCCTGTGACAGTTTGAACTGGTGCTCTCCACTCTCTGTCCTGTGACAGTTTGAACTGGTGCTCTCCACTCTCTCTCCTGTGACAGTTGGAACTGGTGCTCTCCACTCTCTCTCCTGTGACAGTTTGAACTGGTGCTCTCCACTCTCTGTCCTGTGACAGTTTGAACTGGTGCTCTCCACTCTCCCGTCCTGTGACAGTTTGAACTGGTGCTCTCCACTCTCTGTCCTGTGACAGTTTGAACCGGTGCTCTCCACTCTCCCGTCCTGTGACAGTTGGAACTGGTGCTCTCCACTCTCTGTCCTGTGACAGTTTGAACTGGTGCTCTCCATTCTCACTCCTGTGACAGTTTGAACTGGTGCTCTCCACTCTCTGTCCTGTGACAGTTTGAACTGGTGCTCTCCACTCTCTGTCCTGTGACAGTTTGTACTGGTGCTCTCCATTCTCACTCCTGTGACAGTTTGAACTGGTGCTCTCCACTCTCTGTCCTGTGACAGTTGGAACTGGTGCTCTCCACTCTCTGTCCTGTGACAGTTAGATCTGGTGCTCTCCACTCTCTGTTCCTGTGACAGTTTGAACTGGTGCTCTCCACTCTCTCTCCTGTGACAGTTTGAACTGGTGCTCTCCACTCTCCCGTCCTGTGACAGTTTGAACTGGTGCTCTCCACTCTCTCTCCTGTGACAGTTGGAACTGGTGCTCTCCACTCTCTGTCCTGTGACAGTTTGAACTGGTGCTCTCCACTCTCTGTCCTGTGACAGTTTGAACCGGTGCTCTCCACTCTCCCGTCCTGTGACAGTTTGAACTGGTGCTCTCCACTCTCCCGTCCTGTGACAGTTTGAACTGGTGGTCCCCACTCTCTGTCCTGTGACAGTTGGAACTGGTGCTCTCCACTCTCTGTCCTGTGACAGTTTGAACTGGTGCTCTCCACTCTCTGTCCTGTGACAGTTGGAACTGGTGCTCTTCACTCTCTGTCCTGTGACAGTTGGAACTGGTGCTCTCCACTCTCTGTCCTGTGACAGTTTGAACTGGTGCTCTCCACTCTCTGTCCTGTGACAGTTGGAACTGGTGCTCTTCACTCTCTGTCCTGTGACAGTTGGAACTGGTGCTCTCCACTCTCTGTCCTGTGACAGTTTGAACTGGTGCTCCCCACTCTCTGTCCTGTGACAGTTGGAACTGGTGCTCTCCACTCTCTGTCCTGTGACAGTTAGATCTGGTGCTCTCAACTCTCTGTCCTGTTACAGTTGGAACTGGTGCTCTCCACTCTCTGTCCTGTGACAGTTAGATCTGGTGCTCTCCACTCTCTGTCCTGTTACAGTTGGAACTGGTGCTCTCCACTCTCTGTCCTGTGACAGTTGGAACTGGTGCTCTCCACTCTCTGTCCTGTGACAGTTAGATCTGGTGCTCTCCACTCTCTGTCCTGTGACAGTTTGAACTGGTGCTCTCCACTCTCTGTCGTGTGACAGTTGGAACTGGTGCTCTCCACTCTCCCGTCCTGTGACAGTTTGAACTGGTGCTCTCCACTCTCTGTCCTGTGACAGTTGGAACTGGTGCTCTCCACTTTCCCTTCCTGTGACAGTTTGAACTGGTGCTCTCCACTCTCTGTCCTGTGACAGTTGGAACTGGTGCTCTTCACTCTCTGTCCTGTGACAGTTGGAACTGGTGCTCTCCACTCTCTGTCCTGTGACAGTTTGAACTGGTGCTCTCCACTCTCTGTCCTGTGACAGATGGAACTGGTGCTCTTCACTCTCTGTCCTGTGACAGTTGGAACTGGTGCTCTCCACTCTCTGTCCTGTGACAGTTTGAACTGGTGCTCCCCACTCTCTGTCCTGTGACAGTTGGAACTGGTGCTCTCCACTCTCTGTCCTGTGACAGTTAGATCTGGTGCTCTCAACTCTCTGTCCTGTTACAGTTGGAACTGGTGCTCTCCACTCTCTGTCCTGTGACAGTTAGATCTGGTGCTCTCCACTCTCTGTCCTGTTACAGTTGGAACTGGTGCTCTCCACTCTCTGTCCTGTGACAGTTGGAACTGGTGCTCTCCACTCTCTGTCCTGTGACAGTTAGATCTGGTGCTCTCCACTCTCTGTCCTGTGACAGTTTGAACTGGTGCTCTCCACTCTCTGTCGTGTGACAGTTGGAACTGGTGCTCTCCACTCTCTGTCCTGTGACAGTTGGAACTGGTGCTCTCCACTTTCCCTTCCTGCGACAGTTGGAACTGGTGCTCTCCACTCTCCCGTCCTGTGACAGTTTGAACTGGTGCTATCCACTCTCTGTCCTGTGACAGTTGGAACTGGTGCTCTCCACTTTCCCGTCCTGCGACAGTTGGAACTGGTGGTCTACTCTCTCCCGTCCTGTGACAGTTTGAACTGGTGCTCTCCACTCTCCCATCCTGTGACAGTTGGAACTGGTGCTCTCCACTCTCTGTCCTGTGACAGTTTGAACTGGTGCTCTCCACTCTCTCTCCTGTGACAGTTTGAACTGGTGCTCTCCACTCTCTGTCCTGTGACAGTTGGAACTGGTGCTCTCCACTCTCTGTCCTGTGACAGTTAGATCTGGTGCTCTCCACTCTCTGTCCTGTGACAGTTTGAACTGGTGCTCTCCACTCTCTGTCCTGTGACAGTGTGAACTGGTGCTCTCCACTCTCACTCCTGTGACAGTTTGAACTGGTGCTCTCCACTCTCTGTCCTGTGACAGTGTGAACTGGTGCTCTCCACTCTCACTCCTGTGACAGTTGGAACTGGTGCTCTCCACTCTCCCGTCCTGTGACAGTTTGAACTGGTGCTCTCCACTCTCTGTCCTGTGACAGTTGGAACTGGTGCTCTCCACTCTCTGTCCTGTGACAGTTAGATCTGGTGCTCTCCACTCTCTGTCCTGTGACAGTTTGAACTGGTGCTCTCCACTCTCTCTCCTGTGACAGTTTGAACTGGTGCTCTCCACTCTCCCGTCCTGTGACAGTTGGAACTGGTGCTCTCCACTCTCCCGTCCTGTGACAGTTTGAACTGGTGCTCTCCACTCTCTGTCCTGTGACAGTTTGAACTGGTGCTCTCCACTCTCTGTCCTGTGACAGTTTGAACTGGTGCTCTCCACTCTCTGTCCTGTGACAGTTTGAACCGGTGCTCTCCACTCTCCCGTCCTGTGACAGTTTGAACTGGTGCTCTCCACTCTCCCGTCCTGTGACAGTTTGAACTGGTGGTCCCCACTCTCTGTCCTGTGACAGTTGGAACTGGTGCTCTCCACTCTCTGTCCTGTGACAGTTAGATCTGGTGCTCTCCACTCTCTGTCCTGTGACAGTTTGAACTGGTGCTCTCCACTCTCTCTCCTGTGACAGTTTGAACTGGTGCTCTCCACTCTCCCGTCCTGTGACAGTTTGAACTGGTGCTCTCCACTCTCCCGTCCTGTGACAGTTTGAACTGGTGCTCTCCACTCTCTGTCCTGTGACAGTGTGAACTGGTGCTCTCCACTCTCACTCCTGTGACAGTTTGAACTGGTGCTCTCCACTCTCTGTCCTGTGACAGTGTGAACTGGTGCTCTCCACTCTCACTCCTGTGACAGTTGGAACTGGTGCTCTCCACTCTCCCGTCCTGTGACAGTTTGAACTGGTGCTCTCGACTCTCTGTCCTGTGACAGTTGGAACTGGTGCTCTCCACTCTCTGTCCTGTGACAGTTAGATCTGGTGCTCTCCACTCTCTGTCCTGTGACAGTTTGAACTGGTGCTCTCCACTCTCTCTCCTGTGACAGTTTGAACTGGTGCTCTCCACTCTCCCGTCCTGTGACAGTTGGAACTGGTGCTCTCCACTCTCCCGTCCTGTGACAGTTTGAACTGGTGCTCTCCACTCTCTGTCCTGTGACAGTTTGAACTGGTGCTCTCCACTCTCTGTCCTGTGACAGTTTGAACTGGTGCTCTCCACTCTCTGTCCTGTGACAGTTTGAACCGGTGCTCTCCACTCTCCCGTCCTGTGACAGTTTGAACTGGTGCTCTCCACTCTCCCGTCCTGTGACAGTTTGAACTGGTGGTCCCCACTCTCTGTCCTGTGACAGTTGGAACTGGTGCTCTCCACTCTCTGTCTTGTGACAGTTTGAACTGGTGCTCCCCACTCTCTGTCCTGTGACAGTTGGAACTGGTGATCTCCACTCTCTGTCCTGTGACAGTTAGATCTGGTGCTCTCCACTCTCTGTCCTGTGACAGTTAGATCTGGTGCTCTCCACTCTCTGTCCTGTTACAGTTGGAACTGGTGCTCTCCACTCTCTGTCCTGTGACAGTTGGAACTGGTGCTCTCCACTCTCTGTCCTGTGACAGTTGGAACTGGTGCTCTCCACTCTCCCGTCCTGTGACAGTTTGAACTGGTGCTCTCCACTCTCTGTCCTGTGACAGTGTGAACTGGTGCATTCCACTCTCTGTCCTGTGACAGTGTGAACTGGTGCTCTCCATTCTCACTCCTGTGACAGTTTGAACTGGTGCTCTCCACTCTCTGTCCTGTGACAGTTTGAACTGGTGCTCTCCACTCTCTGTCCTGTGACAGTTTGAACTGGTGCTCTCCATTCTCACTCCTGTGACAGTTTGAACTGGTGCTCTCCACTCTCTGTCCTGTGACAGTTGGAACTGGTGCTCTCCACTCTCTGTCCTGTGACAGTTTGAACTGGTGCTCTCCACTCTCCCGTCCTGTGACAGTTTGAACTGGTGCTCTCCACTCTCTCTCCTGTGACAGTTGGAACTGGTGCTCTCCACTCTCTGTCCTGTGACAGTTTGAACTGGTGCTCTCCACTCTCTGTCCTGTGACAGTTTGAACCGGTGCTCTCCACTCTCCCGTCCTGTGACAGTTTGAACTGGTGCTCTCCACTCTCCCGTCCTGTGACAGTTTGAACTGGTGGTCCCCACTCTCTGTCCTGTGACAGTTGGAACTGGTGCTCTCCACTCTCTGTCCTGTGACAGTTTGAACTGGTGCTCTCCACTCTCTGTCCTGTGACAGTTGGAAATGGTGCTCTTCACTCTCTGTCCTGTGACAGTTGGAACTGGTGCTCTCCACTCTCTGTCCTGTGACAGTTTGAACTGGTGCTCTCCACTCTCTGTCCTGTGACAGTTGGAACTGGTGCTCTTCACTCTCTGTCCTGTGACAGTTGGAACTGGTGCTCTCCACTCTCTGTCCTGTGACAGTTTGAACTGGTGCTCCCCACTCTCTGTCCTGTGACAGTTGGAACTGGTGCTCTCCACTCTCTGTCCTGTGACAGTTAGATCTGGTGCTCTCAACTCTCTGTCCTGTTACAGTTGGAACTGGTGCTCTCCACTCTCTGTCCTGTGACAGTTAGATCTGGTGCTCTCCACTCTCTGTCCTGTTACAGTTGGAACTGGTGCTCTCCACTCTCTGTCCTGTGACAGTTGGAACTGGTGCTCTCCACTCTCTGTCCTGTGACAGTTAGATCTGGTGCTCTCCACTCTCTGTCCTGTGACAGTTTGAACTGGTGCTCTCCACTCTCTGTCGTGTGACAGTTGGAACTGGTGCTCTCCACTCTCTGTCCTGTGACAGTTGGAACTGGTGCTCTCCACTTTCCCTTCCTGCGACAGTTGGAACTGGTGCTCTCCACTCTCCCGTCCTGTGACAGTTTGAACTGGTGCTATCCACTCTCTGTCCTGTGACAGTTGGAACTGGTGCTCTCCACTTTCCCGTCCTGCGACAGTTGGAACTGGTGGTCTACTCTCTCCCGTCCTGTGACAGTTTGAACTGGTGCTCTCCACTCTCCCATCCTGTGACAGTTGGAACTGGTGCTCTCCACTCTCTGTCCTGTGACAGTTTGAACTGGTGCTCTCCACTCTCTCTCCTGTGACAATTTGAACTGGTGCTCTCCACTCTCTCTCCTGTGACAATTTGAACTGGTGCTCTCCACTCTCTGTCCTGTAACAGTTTGAACTGGTGCTCTCCACTCTCTGTCCTGTGACAGTTTGAACTGGTGCTCTCCACTCTCTGTCCTGTGACAGTTTGAACTGGTGCTCTCCACTCTCTGTCCTGTGACAGTTTGAACTGGTGCTCTCCACTCTCTGTCCTGTAACAGTTTGAACTGGTGCTCTCCACTCTCTGTCCTGTGACAGTTTGAACTGGTGCTCTCCACTCTCTGTCCTGTGACAGTTTGAACTGGTGCTCTCCACTCTCTCTCCTGTGACAGTTGGAACTGGTGCTCTCCACTCTCTCTCCTGTGACAGTTTGAACTGGTGCTCTCCACTCTCTGTCCTGTGACAGTTTGAACTGGTGCTCTCCACTCTCCCGTCCTGTGACAGTTTGAACTGGTGCTCTCCACTCTCTGTCCTGTGACAGTTTGAACCGGTGCTCTCCACTCTCCCGTCCTGTGACAGTTTGAACTGGTGCTCTCCACTCTCTGTCCTGTGACAGTTTGAACTGGTGCTCTCCATTCTCACTCCTGTGACAGTTTGAACTGGTGCTCTCCACTCTCTGTCCTGTGACAGTTTGAACTGGTGCTCTCCACTCTCTGTCCTGTGACAGTTTGAACTGGTGCTCTCCATTCTCACTCCTGTGACAGTTTGAACTGGTGCTCTCCACTCTCTGTCCTGTGACAGTTGGAACTGGTGCTCTCCACTCTCTGTCCTGTGACAGTTAGATCTGGTGCTCTCCACTCTCTGTCCTGTGACAGTTTGAACTGGTGCTCTCCACTCTCTCTCCTGTGACAGTTTGAACTGGTGCTCTCCACTCTCCCGTCCTGTGACAGTTTGAACTGGTGCTCTCCACTCTCTCTCCTGTGACAGTTGGAACTGGTGCTCTCCACTCTCTGTCCTGTGACAGTTTGAACTGGTGCTCTCCACTCTCTGTCCTGTGACAGTTTGAACCGGTGCTCTCCACTCTCCCGTCCTGTGACAGTTTGAACTGGTGCTCTCCACTCTCCCGTCCTGTGACAGTTTGAACTGGTGGTCCCCACTCTCTGTCCTGTGACAGTTGGAACTGGTGCTCTCCACTCTCTGTCCTGTGACAGTTTGAACTGGTGCTCTCCACTCTCTGTCCTGTGACAGTTGGAACTGGTGCTCTTCACTCTCTGTCCTGTGACAGTTGGAACTGGTGCTCTCCACTCTCTGTCCTGTGACAGTTTGAACTGGTGCTCTCCACTCTCTGTCCTGTGACAGTTGGAACTGGTGCTCTTCACTCTCTGTCCTGTGACAGTTGGAACTGGTGCTCTCCACTCTCTGTCCTGTGACAGTTTGAACTGGTGCTCCCCACTCTCTGTCCTGTGACAGTTGGAACTGGTGCTCTCCACTCTCTGTCCTGTGACAGTTAGATCTGGTGCTCTCAACTCTCTGTCCTGTTACAGTTGGAACTGGTGCTCTCCACTCTCTGTCCTGTGACAGTTAGATCTGGTGCTCTCCACTCTCTGTCCTGTTACAGTTGGAACTGGTGCTCTCCACTCTCTGTCCTGTGACAGTTGGAACTGGTGCTCTCCACTCTCTGTCCTGTGACAGTTAGATCTGGTGCTCTCCACTCTCTGTCCTGTGACAGTTTGAACTGGTGCTCTCCACTCTCTGTCGTGTGACAGTTGGAACTGGTGCTCTCCACTCTCCCGTCCTGTGACAGTTTGAACTGGTGCTCTCCACTCTCTGTCCTGTGACAGTTGGAACTGGTGCTCTCCACTTTCCCTTCCTGCGACAGTTGGAACTGGTGCTCTCCACTCTCCCGTCCTGTGACAGTTTGAACTGGTGCTATCCACTCTCTGTCCTGTGACAGTTGGAACTGGTGCTCTCCACTTTCCCGTCCTGCGACAGTTGGAACTGGTGGTCTACTCTCTCCCGTCCTGTGACAGTTTGAACTGGTGCTCTCCACTCTCCCATCCTGTGACAGTTGGAACTGGTGCTCTCCACTCTCTGTCCTGTGACAGTTTGAACTGGTGCTCTCCACTCTCTCTCCTGTGACAATTTGAACTGGTGCTCTCCACTCTCTCTCCTGTGACAATTTGAACTGGTGCTCTCCACTCTCTGTCCTGTAACAGTTTGAACTGGTGCTCTCCACTCTCTGTCCTGTGACAGTTTGAACTGGTGCTCTCCACTCTCTGTCCTGTGACAGTTTGAACTGGTGCTCTCCACTCTCTGTCCTGTGACAGTTTGAACTGGTGCTCTCCACTCTCTGTCCTGTAACAGTTTGAACTGGTGCTCTCCACTCTCTCTCCTGTGACAGTTGGAACTGGTGCTCTCCACTCTCTCTCCTGTGACAGTTTGAACTGGTGCTCTCCACTCTCTGTCCTGTGACAGTTTGAACTGGTGCTCTCCACTCTCTCTCCTGTGACAGTTGGAACTGGTGCTCTCCACTCTCTCTCCTGTGACAGTTTGAACTGGTGCTCTCCACTCTCTGTCCTGTGACAGTTGGAACTGGTGCTCTCCACTCTCCCGTCCTGTGACAGTTTAAACTGGTGCTCTCCACTCTCTGTCCTGTGACAGTTTGAACTGGTGCTCTCCACTCTCTCTCCTGTGACAGTTGGAACTGGTGCTCTCCACTCTCTGTCCTGTGACAGTTGGAACTGGTGCTCTCCACTCTCTCTCCTGTGACAGTTGGAACTGGTGCTCTCCACTCTCTGTCCTGTGACAGTGTGAACTGGTGCTCTCCACTCTCTGTCCTGTGACAGTTTGAACTGGTGCTCTCCACTCTCTGTCCTGTGACAGTTTGAACTGGTGCTCTCCACTCTCTGTCCTGTGACAGTTTGAACTGGTGCTCTCCACTCTCTGTCCTGTGACAGTGTGAACTGGTGCTCTCCACTCTCTGTCCTGTGACAGTTGGAACTGGTGCTCTCCACTCTCTCGTCCTGTGACAGTTTGAACTGGTGCTCTCCACTCTCTCTCCTGTGACAGTTTGAACTGGTGCTCTCCACTCTCTGTCCTGTGACAGTTTGAACTGGTGCTCTCCACTCTCTGTCCTGTGACAGTTTGAACTGGTGCTCTCCACTCTCTCTCCTGTGACAGTTTGAACTGGTGCTCTCCACTCTCTGTCCTGTGACAGTTGGAACTGGTGCTCTCCACTCTCTGTCCTGTGACAGTTTGAACTGGTGCTCTCCACTCTCTGTCCTGTGACAGTTTGAACTGGTGCTCTCACTCTCTGTCCTGTGACAGTTTGAACTGGTGCTCCCCACTCTCTCTCCTGTGACAGTTGGAACTGGTGCTCTCCACTCTCTCTCCTGTGACAGTTTGAACTGGTGCTCTCCACTCTCTTCCTGTGACAATGGGAACTGGTGCTCTCCACTCTCTGTCCTGCGACAGTTGGAACTGGTGGTCTACTCTCTCCCGTCCTGTGACAGTTTGAACTGGTGCTCTCCACTCTCCCATCCTGTGACAGTTGGAACTGGTGCTCTCCACTCTCTGTCCTGTGACAGTTTGAACTGGTGCTCTCCACTCTCTCTCCTGTGACAATTTGAACTGGTGCTCTCCACTCTCTCTCCTGTGACAATTTGAACTGGTGCTCTCCACTCTCTGTCCTGTAACAGTTTGAACTGGTGCTCTCCACTCTCTGTCCTGTGACAGTTTGAACTGGTGCTCTCCACTCTCTGTCCTGTGACAGTTTGAACTGGTGCTCTCCACTCTCTGTCCTGTGACAGTTTGAACTGGTGCTCTCCACTCTCTGTCCTGTAACAGTTTGAACTGGTGCTCTCCACTCTCTGTCCTGTGACAGTTTGAACTGGTGCTCTCCACTCTCTGTCCTGTGACAGTTTGAACTGGTGCTCTCCACTCTCTCTCCTGTGACAGTTGGAACTGGTGCTCTCCACTCTCTCTCCTGTGACAGTTTGAACTGGTGCTCTCCACTCTCTGTCCTGTGACAGTTGGAACTGGTGCTCTCCACTCTCCCGTCCTGTGACAGTTTGAACTGGTGCTCTCCACTCTCTGTCCTGTGACAGTTTGAACTGGTGCTCTCCACTCTCTCTCCTGTGACAGTTGGAACTGGAGCTCTCCACTCTCTGTCCTGTGACAGTTGGAACTGGTGCTCTCCACTCTCTCTCCTGTGACAGTTGGAACTGGTGCTCTCCACTCTCTGTCCTGTGACAGTGTGAACTGGTGCTCTCCACTCTCTGTCCTGTGACAGTTTGAACTGGTGCTCTCCACTCTCTGTCCTGTGACAGTTTGAACTGGTGCTCTCCACTCTCTGTCCTGTGACAGTTTGAACTGGTGCTCTCCACTCTCTGTCCTGTGACAGTGTGAACTGGTGCTCTCCACTCTCTGTCCTGTGACAGTTGGAACTGGTGCTCTCCACTCTCTCGTCCTGTGACAGTTTGAACTGGTGCTCTCCACTCTCTCTCCTGTGACAGTTTGAACTGGTGCTCTCCACTCTCTGTCCTGTGACAGTTTGAACTGGTGCTCTCCACTCTCTGTCCTGTGACAGTTTGAACTGGTGCTCTCCACTCTCTCTCCTGTGACAGTTTGAACTGGTGCTCTCCACTCTCTGTCCTGTGACAGTTGGAACTGGTGCTCTCCACTCTCTGTCCTGTGACAGTTTGAACTGGTGCTCTCCACTCTCTGTCCTGTGACAGTTTGAACTGGTGCTCTCACTCTCTGTCCTGTGACAGTTTGAACTGGTGCTCCCCACTCTCTCTCCTGTGACAGTTGGAACTGGTGCTCTCCACTCTCTCTCCTGTGACAGTTTGAACTGGTGCTCTCCACTCTCTTCCTGTGACAATGGGAACTGGTGCTCTCCACTCTCTGTCCTGCGACAGTTGGAACTGGTGCTCTCCACTTTCCCATCCTGCGACAGTTGGAACTGGTGCTCTCCACTTTCCCGTCCTGTGACAGTTGGAACTGGTGCTCTCCACTCTCTGTCCTGTGACATTTTGAACTGGTGCTCCACACTCTCCCGTCCTTGTCGTCGCCACAAATCCTGACCGAGCCATCCGCTTTAAGGACAGGAACGATGGGGCTTGCCCAGTCACTGAATTCAACAGGTGAAATTATGCCCTCTCTGAGCAGCCTTTCCATTTCATTTTCAATTTTCTCACTCATCATATACAGCACCGCTCTGGCTTTGTGGTGCACTGGTCTGGTATCCGGGGTGATGCGTATCACTACTTTGGTGCCCTTGAAAGTCCCCACATCGGATTGAAAAGGTGACTCGAATTTCTGTAGGACCTGTGAGCATGAACTTCGCTCCATGGATGAAATAGCGTGCACATCCCCCCATTTCCAGTTCATCTCGGCTAGCCAGCTCCTCCCCAAAAGCGCGGGGCCATTTCCCGGAACAATCCAGAGTGGCAGCCGGTTCTCTGATCCATTATGTGTGACCACCAAGTTTGCACTGCCTAGCACTGGGATGATCTCTTTGGTGTACGTCCATAGCTGTGTGTCAATGCGTTCCAGTTTGGGCCTGCTAGCTCTGTGAGGCCATGGTCTCTCAAATTGTTGGGCGCTCATAAGTGACTGGCTGGCTCCTGTGTCCAGCTCCATGTGCACCGGGATGTCATTCAATAAAAGTTTCATCATCATGAGTGGCGTTTTAATGTATGAGCTGTGGACGTCAGCCACATGAACCCACTGAACTTCAGCATCCATGGCTCTGCCCCAAGCATCATCCTGCATTACAGACCTCTCATCTGGTTTCTCTGTCTTGAAGACTAGCCTTGCCACAGCCTTTCTGCACATTCTGGCCAAATGTCCACTGACGTTATAATTTCTACAGTTAAATTGCTGGAACCTGCAGCTTTTTGCAGTATGTCTGCCCCCGCACCTCCAGCATGAGCTGAGATTATTGTGAACAAAAGGACTGATACCAGTATTCCTCTCTGATTGTCCCTTTGGTTATTCCTAAGCACTCTGATGGTGGGTGTCAATGGTCCCATCACAGGACGCATTGTCCCTTGTGATGGCATGAATTGCCGATCCCCCTTCCATTGTCTCTGTTGCAGGCCCACCCTAGGGTCTGTTGCTGCCTGGGCGGTTTCGAAATGCCCTTGCCTGGCTGTGGAGTACTGAGCCGCGTTCACAATGTTAACTCCCAGGTCCGTCGCCATGTTTGGACCAGGGCTGCGCATGTAAATTAGCTTGATCTCCTCTTCCCCTGCCATGAAGGTCTGAGCTATCAATGCCGCCCTTTCTAAAGTCAAGTCCTTGGTCTCTATGAGTTTCCTGAAAATTCCGGCATGACTAATGCCCTCAATGAAGAAATCCCTTAACATCTCCCCCCTGCAGGCATCTGTAAACTTAGAGGCTGGCCAAGCGCCGCAGGTCCGCAACGAAGTCCGTGATGTTTTGCCCCTCCCGACGCCGGTGTGTGTAGAACCAGTGCCGGGCCATGTGTACGCTGCTCGTCGGTTTGAGATGCTCAATGATCAGCTGGCTGAGCTCTTCAAAGGACTTGTCCGCCGGCTTCTCGGGTGCAAGCAGGTCTTTCATCAGCGCATACATCTGTGGTCCGCAGCTGGTCAGTAGCTGCGCCCTCTGCTTGTCAGCCACTCCCTCTCCCAGCCAGTCCTTCGTGACAAAGCTCTGCTGGAGCCTCTCAACGAAATCATCCCAGTCCTCACCCACACAGTAACTTTCCTCTGTGCTACCGGTAGCCATCCTCGTGGTTCGATGATTCCCGTTTCTCGTCGCCAAATGTGGTGTCCCTGCACCTTGCTATAAAATCACACGAGGCATGTACTGTGGACACAGTCACTACGTGACCTTAACCTTTATTTGCAGGACCAAGAAGTGATGACCCTGCATGGGACCTCCCTTTAAATACCTGAATCCCCAGGTGAGGAGTGTCTCCCACAAGTTCACCCCCTGTGGTCAAGGTGTGCATTTCTAGGATACATACAGTGTGCAGTGTGGTTACATGAAGGTTACAGTTACATGAAGGTTACAGTTGTATGAAGGTTACATACATGACAAGTACCTGTGTAACTCTGTGCTTAACACGGCAGTACTTTGCCCAGTTCCCCAGGCACAGTACCTGTGTAAGTCTGTGCTTCCTTCACACTGCAGTATCTTGTCCTATGATCAAAGTTTGGTAGACCAGTCTAATTATCACAGACTATCAGTGCCCATTTTGTACATCAATAACTAATGGTATTACTGTTGTGTATGGAGAAAGAGTCAGACTGAACACTGTGAGCTCAAAGTAAAGTGTGACCTTCGTCTTTTATTACAGATCTCCAGAGTGCCTCTCCGACCTGTGAATCCTTCCTTATGGGATCCCTTGGGACTCCGGGGATTGAGCCCTCTGGTGGCTGTGCAGAGTAAATACAAGTCCACATATATAACAACATTCCCCCCTACAGTCAACAGTGTAACTATTTACAATGGGAGACCTCTTGCCCTGGTTGATTGTCTCGGTGTGAAAGCTGGTGTTGTTGAATCATTTGTTGGGCCCTCGCTGGGCTGCTGTGCAGCTGGCCTTGCTGGGCTGCCTGGTGTGTTGGGTCCTGCTGGGCTGCTGTGGATGATGGGTTCTGCTTCGTGGTCAACCGTGGTGCCAGTTGCCACTGGTGTGTATGTTGGGGGATCAAAAAAAGGTAGGGTCCAAGGTGGGTTGCTCAGGGTAGTCCATGAATCTGAGTTTGATTTGGTCCAAGTGTTTCCGGTGAATGAGTCCATTTGAAAGTTTGACCCGAAACACCCTGCTCCCCTCTTTGGCCACGACAGTGCCGGGAAGCCACTTGGGATCTTGTCCATAATTTAATACAAATACAGGATCATTGATTTCAATCTCATGTGACACATTTGTGCTATCATGGTATGTACTTTGTTGAAGCCGCCTGCTCTCTACCTGTTCATGTAGATCAGGGTGAACTAACGAGAGCTTTGTCTTAAGTGCTCTTTTCATGAGCAGTTCAGCAGATGGAATCCCAGTGAGTGAGTGGGGTCTCATGCAGTAGCTAAGCAGGACTCGGGATAGGCGAGTCTGTAGTGAGCCTTCAGTTACCCTCTTCAAGCCTTGCTTGATGGTTTGCACTGCTCTCTCTGCCTGACCATTGGACGCTGGTTTAAACGGGGCAGATATGACATGTTTGATCCCGTTATGGGTCATAAATTCTTTGAACTCAGCACTGGTAAAACATGGCCTGTTGTCACTCACCAGGACATCGGGTAAGCCGTGTGTGGCAAACATGGCCCACAGGCTTTCAGTGGTGGCAGCAGACGTGCTAGCCGACATTATCTCACATTCAATCCACTTGGAGTACGTGTCTACAACCACAAGGAACATTTTACCCAAGAACGGGCCTGCATAGTCGATGTGTACCCGAGACCACGGTTTGGAGGGCCAAGACCATAAACTTAGCGGCACCTCCCTGAGTACATTGCTTAACTGCGAGCATGTATTGCATCTGTGAACGCAGGACTCTAAGTCCGCATCGATACTGGGCCACCACACGTGGGATCTGGCTATCGCTTTCATCATTACGATGCCTGGGTGGGTACTGTGGCAGTCACTGATGAAGGTGTCTCTGCCCTTCTTGGGGACCACTACTCGATTGCCCCACAGAAGGCAGTCTGCCTGTATCGACATTTTATCTTTGCCGCCGCTGGAACGGCTTTATCTCTTCCTGCATTTCCACTGGGACACTGGACCAGCTCCCGTGAAGCACACAGCTTTTGACTAGAGATAATAAGGGGTGCTGACTCATCCAGGTTTTGATCTGCCGGGCAGTGATGGGTGATTGCTCACTCTCAAATGCTTCCATAACCATGGCTAGATCTGCGGGCTGCACCATTTCCACCCCTGTGGTGGGCAATGGCAGCCTACTGAGAGCATCGGCGCAGTTTTCTGTGCCTGGTCTGTGGCGGATGGCGTAGTTGTATGCGGACAACGTGAGCGCCCATCTCTGGATGCGGGCTGATGCGTTGGTATTTATCCCTTTACTCTCGGATAACAGGGATATGTGGCTTATGGTCAGTTTCCAATTCAAATTTTAGCCCAAACAGGTATTGATGCATTTTCTTTATCTCATAGACACACGCTAATGCTTCTTTTTCAATCATGCTGTAGGCTCTCTCGGCCTTAGACAGACTCCTGGATGCATAAGCAACTGGTTGCAGTTTCCTGAAATCATTAGCTTATTGCAATACACACCCGACGCCATATGATGACGCATCACATGCTAGTACCAAACGCTTACATGGATCATACAATACAAGCAATTTGTTTGAGCACAACAATTTTCTCGCTTTTACAAAGGCATTTTCTTGGCTTTTGCCCCAAATCTATTCACCCCCTTTTCGTAGTAAGACATTTAGTGGTTCTAGCAGTGTGCTAAGACCCGGTAAGAAGTTACCAAAGTAGTTTAAGTGTCCCAGAAACGACCGCAGCTCCGTCACGTTCTGTGGTCTCGGTACATTCTCGATTGCCTCCGTCTTCGCATTGATGGGCCTGATGCTGCCCGCCGCAATCCTCCTTCCCAGGAACTCCACTTCAGGCACCAGGAAAACGCACTTCGAGCATTTTAACCTGAGCCCCACGCGGTTGAGTTGACTAAGAACCTCCTCCAGGTTCTGCAGATGCTCGACTGTGTTCCGACCTGTGACCAAGATGTTGTCCTGGAAGACCATGGTGTGCGGGACCGACTTCAGTAAACTTTCCGTGTTTCTCTGGAATATCGCCGCTGCTGATCTGATTTCAAATGGACATCTGTTATAAACAAAAAGACCTTTGTGTATGTTGATGCAGGTGAGGGCATTCGATGATTCCTCCAGTTCCTGCGTCATGTAGGCTGAAGTCAGATCCAGCTTCGTGAACGTCTTTCCTCCCACCAGCGTTTCAAAGAGGTCGTCGGCTTTTGGTAGTGGGTTTTGGTCCTTCAGGGAGAAACAATTGATAGTTACTTTGTAATCACCACAGATTCTGATGGTGCTGTCTCCCTTGAGGACTGGGGCAATAGGACTGGCCCACTTGCTGAATCGATTGGTGAAATTATGCTCTCTCATGGCAGCCGGTCTAGCTCGATCTCTATCCTTTCTCTCATCATATACGCTACTGCTCTCGCCTTGTGATGTGGATCTGCACTTTTGCTCCTTGGAATTTCCCGATGCCTGGTTCGAACAGCAAAGGAAATTTGTTTAAGCCCTGGGCACACGAAGTGTCGTTAGCGGGCGATAGCGCTCAGACGTCGTCCTAGTTCCAGCGTATCTTTCCCAGCCAGCTCCTGCCAAGCAGTGTGGGACCATCACCTGGTACCACCCAGAGTGGTAGCTTGTGCACCACTCTGTCGTAGGAGACCTTTACGGTAGCACTGCCGATTACAGGAATCAGTTCTTTAGTGCAAGTTCTTAGTCTCATGCGAACTGGAGTTAAGACTGGCCTTGAGGCCTTGTGGCACCACAACCTTTCAAAAGTCTTTTTGCCCATGATGGACTGGCTTGCACCCGTGTCCAGCTCCATTGACACCGGGAGTCCATTTAGTTCAACATTCAGCATTATCGGGGGACAATTCATGGTGAATGTGTGCACCCCATGTACCTCTGCCTCCTCTATCTGAGGCTCTGATTCATAGTGATCCTCTGTGGATCTGACCTCTGCAACGTGGTGGTTTGCAGGTTTAACAGGCTTAGCAGCTTGCCTGCACACTCGTTGGAGGTGTCCCATTTTTCCACAGCCCTTACAAACGTATCCTTTGAATTGGCATGAATGGAAACGATGATCACTCCCACAGCACCAACAAGGTGCTAATGGCCTTGCATTCATCACCCTTGATGGTGGGCTCTGAGACACCTGCGGATGTGTAGCTGCAGATATGTGTGACCTGCCCTGTACGTTATAATTCGAAAACAACATCACTTTGTTCACAGTACTTGTAGCAGCACTTGTGTGCTGAGAGATTTTCTTAGTATTGTCACTGGTGGCAATGAACGCCTGGGCTATTGCTATGGCCTTACTCAAGGTTGGGGTCTCTACAGTCAAAAGTTTGCGAAGTATAGTTTCGTGGCCAATGCCAAGTACGAAAAAGTCTCTTAGCATGTGCTCCAAATGTCCTTCAAATTCGCAATGTCCTGCAAGGCGTCTCAGCTCAGCGACATAACTCGCCACTTCCTGGCCTTCAGACCTTTTGTAGGTGTAGAACCGGTACCTCGCCATCAGAACGCTTTCCTTCGGGTTCAAACGCTCTCGGACCAGTGTGCACAAATCGTCGTACGATTTTTCCGTGGGTTTCGCTGGAGTGAGCAGATTCTTCCTGAGGCCACACGTTGGTGCCCCGCAAACGGTGGTGAAGGATCGCTCTACGTTTGGCAGCGCTCTCTTCCCCATCTAGCTCATTGGCCACAAAGTATTGGTCGAGTCGTTCCACAAAAGTTTCCCAATCATCTCCCTCCGAAAATTTCTCCAGGATGCCCATTGTTCTCTGCATCTTTGGGTTCGCTTTCTGTATCTCATCGCCAGTTGTTGTGTATGGAGAAAGAGTCAGACTGAACACTATGAGCTCAAAGTAAAGTGTGACCTTAATCTTTTATTGCAGATCTCCAGAGTGCCTCTCCAACCTGTGAAGCCTTCTTAAATACCTGTGCTCCCAAGGGATTATGGTGGCTGTACAGAGTAAATACAAGTCCACATATATAACAATTACCACATATACAATCTAAATTATAATACACAATACTCCTGGGTCAGGACCCCCAATCAGTGGGCTACATTTTATTTCTGGTCAGTCGCTTACCACTTTCGCATTGTCTCTTTTATAAGGTTTTGTTTGGTCCACATGGACCCACAAACACTCCACTTGTCATTTGCAGTGTTAGTTCTAACCGTTTGGACCCAATGTCTCCATCACTGTGAACAGTGCTCTCCACTTGGGATACAGTGAGTGGGAAGGATTATTGAACCATTTTAACATAACCTTATCACCAACTGGGTACAAATCCTCCATCTGTGTGAGTTTCCTTTTATTGTATCATGGCCCCTGTTCTAGTCGGCAGTGGGGGTGTGACATAAGGTGGGTGGGTGGGGAGGGCTTCCTTTATTTTGTCGTGATCATATTTACGTGGGTCATGTGAGAAATTGGTTACTGTGTATTGTTACATCCTTTGCAATTTCCCACCAACAGCCCAAGTCTCTTCCCCACTGACCTGTGCAGCTGTTGAGGCATTGTTTGCTGTGTACATGAATCCGGCCCAACTCTCGAAACCCTCTTTCGGTGTCGGGGAATTGGTCGTATGGAACGCAGTTTCTTGTTCTATGATCAACTTATTTAAATTATAAAATGATACAGCACAGAAGGAGGCCATTGGCCTATTGTGCCTGTGCTGGCTGTTTGCTGGAGCTATCCAATTGATCCCACTTCCCTGCTCTTTGCCCATAGCCCTGCACATTTTTCCCTTTAAGTATTTACCCAATTCTCTTTTGAAACTGTTGAATCTGCTTCCACCACCCTTTCAGGCAGTGCATTCCAGATCACAGCAACTCGCTGTGTAAATAAAAAAATACCTTCTCATCTGTAATCTGTGTGCTCTGGTTACTGACCTCCTGTCAGTGGAAATAGTTTCTCCTTATTTACCCAATCAAAACCATTCATGATTTTGAACACGTCTATCAAATCTCCACTCTGAGGAGAACAACCCCAGCTTCTCCAGTCTCTCCACAAACTGAAATCCCTCATTCCTGGTACCATTCCAGTAAATCTCTTCTGCACCCACTCCAAGGCCTTGGTATCCTTCTTAAAGTGCGGTGTATTGAACACAACATAAAACCCTTGGTCTCTCTGTTCCTGCTGGGAGAATTGATACGATGTAATTTTGGGAGTCTGTGCTCCCTGCCTGGAGTCCCAGTACATGGGAGCGGGGTCAGTGACAGGTCTGATTGTACAACCTGCGTTCATGCCCAGTGAGACTGTACACCAGGAGCAGGGCTTGGCCATGTGACCTGGTAATAGCTGGAGTGGGAGTGGCTTGGGCTCCTTGATGACATCGTTCCTGGCTGCTGCAGTGATTGGCTTCTGGCTCCTTTGTGATGTCACCTGGAGACAGGTTTCATCGGCAGTCCCTCGAAGCGAGGATGACTTGCTTCCACGTGAAAAAATTCACAGGTGTTTCAATGATGGACCTAAAATTCCAGGTCTGAACTAAATCTTGGAGGGTGGAAGATGCCTGTGCTTGGATTTTTTTTAAACGTGTGGTTGCCGTTGCACACCAGCCACCACACGGGCTTGACAGAGCCAGGTCTTGGTTCAGTGGCAAGGATTAACCAAGACGACTGGAGACCTAGTGCGCACACATATCGCAGTGTGGGCTGGCCCGTGCTGCCCCCGGGCCCTCAACTCTCCTAGGCCCCTGGTTACACATCATTAGTGGGATGTCCAACTGGGAGGAGCTGGAGTTGGCAGCAGATCTGGTGAGTGATTTTAGTCTATAAATGGGAACAAGGAAAGAAAAGAACAATTTCATAGTAAAGAAATAATTCAACCAAATGTCATTCATTGTAAATATATTGAACTAATCACAGTCACAAAAACAGTCCCACTGTATTCCAGTTACAGATTCTAGAATTAATATGAATCATTTTTATATTAGAAATGTCTTGGAGTGAGCAATATCTCAGGAAGGTGGAGAGAGAGCAGCCGCACTATCGGGGACTGGAGAAATGTCACTGGATTCACAGAGCAGATCTGGTGGGGCCAAGACCCCCAGTGTCGGAGATGGGATAAAACGGGAATGATTGGAAAGGTAAGGAACTCCACTGAGAACCCCATCACTCCAGGGTTTTGTTGAGGTGAGAATCTAACCAGACACGGAGTTGTTCAACATCTGCCATCAGATCGGACTTTGATGCGGCAAGTTGACGGCAGCTCAACTCGTATATAAACCGAGCCCGTACCTCACCTGCGAGTGTTCACTGACATGTGGCAGGATTGTTATTCTGTATTGATCCCATGCTCTAGCTGAGCTGGTATGTTGTGCAAAGTAGTATAAAGTGGTGTATGCTGCATTGAACACATTCTGTAACTGAGTTAGCTTTGCTTGGTGCACCTATTTAGAGAGAGCTTTGACGCGATAATGTAGAGGAAGCTTTACACTTTATCCAACCCGTATTTTACCTTCCCTGGTACAGTTTGATGGGACAATGTAGAGGGAACTTTACTCTATATCTAACCAATTATGTGCCTGTCCCAGGATTGTTTGATAGGAGCGCAGAGAGAACATTATACTCTATCTAACCCATGCTGTACCTGCCCTGGGAGTGGTTGATGGTGCAGTATAGAGAGAACATTACGCTGTATCTAACCCAGGCTTTACTTGCCCTGGGACTGTCAGATCGGACAGTTTAGAGGGAGCTTTCGTCTGTATCTAAACCATACTGTACCTGCCCTGGGACTGTCGGATGGGACTATGTAGCGAGAACTTTACTCTGTATCTAACCCATGCTATATCTGACTTGGGAATGTTTGATGGGACTATGTAGCGAGAACTTTACTCTGTACCTAACCCATGCTATATCTGACTTGGGAATGTTTGCTGGGACAGTGTAGAGGGAACTTTTCACTGTATCTAACCCGTGCTGTACTTGCCCTGGGACTGTATGATCGGACAGTGTAGAGGGAACCTTACTCTATATCTAAACTGAGCTATAACTGACATGCAAGCGTTTGTTGCAACAACTCTGTATCTAACCTGAGCTATACCTAATCACAAGAATTTGATGGGACAGTGTAAGGCGAGCCTTACTCTGGATCTAACCCATGCTGTACCTGCCCTGGGACTGTTTTATGGGACAGTGTAAGGTGAGCTTTACTCCGTATCCAACCCATACTATATCTGACCTGAGAGTGTTTGATTGGACAGTGTAGAGGGAACTTTATTCTGTATCTAATCCGTGCTATACATAAACTGCAAGTATTTGATGGGACAGTTTAGAGGTAGCTTTACTCTGTATCCAATCGTGCTGTACGTGCCCTGGGATTGTTTGATGGAACAATGTAGAGGGAGCTTTACCCTATATCTATCCTTGTTCTACCTGCTCTGGCACTGCTTGGTAGGATAATCTAGAGGGAACTTTACTCTGTATATAAGCCGTGCTGTACCCGACTTAGGAATGTTTCCTGGAACAGTATAGAGGCTACTTTACTCTATATCTAACCTGTGCTACACCTGACCAGAGTGTGCTGGTTGGACAGTGTATAGGGTACTTTACACTGCATCTAAACAGTGCTGTACCTGCCCTGGGATTGTTTGATGGGACAGTGTACAGGGAGCTTTACTCTGCAGCAAATCCCTGCTATACCTGACCTATGAGTGTTGATGAGACAGTATAGAGGAAGCTGGAGGAGATTACAGAGATAGGGAGGGGCGAGACCATGGAGGCATTTGAAAATAAGGATGAGAATTTTGAAATTGAGGTGTTGCTTAACCGGAAGCAAATGTAGGTCAGCGAGCACAGGGGTGATGGGTGAACGGGACTTGGTGAGAGTTAGGGCATGGGCAGCTGAGTTTTGGATCACCTCTAGTTTGCATAGGGTAGAATCTGAGAGGCTGGCCAGGAGTGCATTGGAATAGTCAAGTCTAGAGGTAACAAAGGTATGGATGAGGGCTTCAGCAGCGGATGAGCTGAGGCAGGTGCGGAGACTGGCAATGTTACGGAGGCGGAAATAGGTGGTCTTAGTTATGCTGCGGATATGGTCGAAAGCTCATTTCAGGGTCAAATATGACACCAAGGTTGTGAACAGCCTAGTTCAGTCTCAGACAGAAGTTGGGGAGAGGGATGGAGTCAGTGTCTAGGGAACGGAGTTTGTGGCGGGGATCGGAAATAATGGCTTCGGTCTTCCGAATATTCAATTGGAGAAAATTTCTGCTCATCCAGAACTATATATCTGACTATCAGTCTGATAATTTAGAGACCGTGGAGGGGTCGAGAGAAGTGGTGGTGAGGTAGAGCTGGGTGTCATCAGCGTACGTGTGGAAACTGACGCTGTGTTTTTGGATGATGTCACCAAGGGGCAACATGTAGATGAGAAATAGGAGGGGGCCAAGGACAGATCCTTGGGGGACACCAGAGGTAACAATGCGGGAGTGGGAAGAGAAGCTGTTGCAGGTGATTCTCTGGCTATATTAGATAAGTAAGAATGGAGCCATGCAAGTGCAGGCTCACCTAGCTGGACGGTGGTGGAGAGGTGTTGGAGAAGGATGGAGTGGTCAACCGTGTCAAAGGCTGCAGACAAGTCAAGAAGGTCGAGGAGGGATGGTTTCGCCTTTGTCACGGTCACAAAGGATGCCATTTGTGACTTTGATGGGAGCTGTTTCGGTACTGTGGCAGGCGCGGAATCCAGAATGGAGGGACTCAAACATGGAGTTCCGGGAAAGATGGGCACGGATTTGGGAGGCAACAACACGTTCAAGGAATTTGGAGAGAGAAGGGAGGTTGGAGATGAGGCGGTAGTTTGCAAGGATGGAAGGGTTGAGGGTTGTTTTTTTTTAAGAGGGGTGATGACAGCAAGTTTGAGGGAGAGGGGGACAGTACCTGATGAGAGAGAATTGTTAACAATGTCAGCTAACATGGCAGCCAGAAAAGGAAGTTGGGTGGTCAGCAGTTTGGTGGGAATAGGGTCAAGGGAGCAGGAAGTGGATCTCATAAGAACATAAGAAATAGGAGCAGGAGTAGGCCATTTGCCCCCTCAAGCCTGCTCCGCCATTCAATAAGATCATGGCTGATCTGATCATGGACTCAGCTCTACTTCCCTGCCCGCTCCCCATAACCCTTTACTCCCTTATCGCTCAAAAATCTGTCTATCTCCGCCTTAAATATATATATTCAATGACCCAGCCTCCACAGCTCTCTGGGGCAGAGAATTCCATAGATTTATAACCCTCAAAGAAATTTCTCCTCATCTCAGTTTTAAATGGGCGGCCCATATTCTAAGACTATGTCCCCTAGTTTTAGATTCCTTTATGAGTGGAAATATCCTCTCTGCATCCACCTTGTCGAGCCCCGTCATTATCTTATAAGTTTCAATAAGATCACTTCTCATTCTTCTGAACTCTATTGAGTATAGGACCAACCTACTCAACCTATCTTCATCAGTCAACCCCCTCATCTCCGGAATCAACCGAGTGAACCTTCTCTGAACAGCCTCCAATGCAAGTAAATCCTTCCTTAAATACGGAGACCAAAACTGTGCGCAGTACTCTAGGTGTGGTCCCACCAATTCTCTGTACAGTTGTCGCAGGACTGCTCTGCTTTTATACTCTATCCCCCTTGCAATAAAGGCCAACATTCCATTTGCCTTCCTGATTACTTGCAGTACCTGCATACTAACTTTTTGTGTTTCATGCACAAGGACCCCCAGGTCTCTCTCTACTGCAGCACGTTGCAATTTTTCAACAAGGGCATAGAATGTGGTCAAGACTAGTGTTCACCTGAATCCCTCCCCACTAATTAGTTTAAAGCCCTCTCTACAGCCCTAGTTATTTGATTCGCCTGGACCCTTGTCCCAGCATGGTCTAAGTGGAACCTGTCCCAACGGAACAGCTCCCTCTTACCCCAGTGCTGGTGCCAGTGTCCCACAAAACAAAACCCATTTCTCCCACACCAGTCTTTGAGCCAGGTGTTTAAGTCTCTGATCATATTTACCCGATGCAAATTTACTCGTGGCTCAGGTAGTAATCCAGCGATTATTATCTTTGTGGTTCTGCTTTTTAATTTGGCCCCTAGCTGCTCATAATCCCTCAGCAGAATCTCTTTCTTCATTGTATATATGTCATTGGTACCCACATGGACCCTGACAACTGGATCTACCCCCTCCCACTCCAAGTTCCTCTCCAGCCCTGAGGAGATGTCCTTAACCCTGGCACCAGGCAGGCAACACAGCCTTCGGGACTCATGATGTTGACTACAGAGAACCCTATTTATCGCCCTAATGATACTGTCCCTTACCACTACAACATTTCTTTTTACTCCCCCCACTTGAATGGCCCCCTGTACCACGGTGCTGTGGTCAGTTTGCTCATCCTCCCTGCAGTCCCTGCTCTTGTCCACATAGGGAGTAAGAGCCTTGAACCTGTTGGACAAGAACAAGGGCTGAGGCTCCTCCATCATCCATCCTGGGTCCCTGTACCTTCCTCACTCATAGTCACACCCTCCTGTCCCTGACCACGGAATGAATTTGAATTCATTACTCTAATTGGTGTGACTAGCTCCTGGATTGCACTGTCCAGGTAACTCTCCCCCTCCCTGATGTGTCGCAGTGTCTGCAGCTCGGATTCCAGCTCATCAACGTGGACCCGAAGTTCCTCGATGAAGTGGAGATTAAATAATTAACCTTGAGACCGCCTGTTAGGAATCATACACAAGTCCGTTTATTATACTTACAAGGGAGAAAACAGGCCTCAAGCCAGTCCCTACTGAACTCTCCATGCCCGTTTCTCTATGAACAAAGAACACATAGGGTTTTTATTCAGTTACTCGGCCAATAATGGCTGGACATTCAATACACGAGACACACATTGATTCGAATGGTCAAAA
Source organism: Pristiophorus japonicus (assembly GCF_044704955.1). NCBI lineage: Eukaryota > Metazoa > Chordata > Chondrichthyes > Pristiophoridae > Pristiophorus > Pristiophorus japonicus. The sequence continues at coordinate 57,067,935 of NC_091995.1, forward strand.
CCCTTGTCACTCAAAGCAAAGGTACGATACTGACCACGCCTGTCCCTCGTACTTTCCACAACCCTCACTGTGTCCCCTGTGAGTAATAAAACACATTGGAATGCACCTTGCTATGAGTTATACCAGATGGACTGCCACATCTTAATTGTGCTTCGTTATTGCCCTTTGCTTTTCTAAGACCAGGACCCTCACCCATCCTGTTATTTCAGGCGAGTGGTGCCTATTTTGTCACTGCAACCCAGAGATAACTAAAGCTGTCCTGCTGCTTCAGCTGTGTAGAAGCTATTGCCACCCTATCTTTTGCATGTTCACATTCAACCCTTTAAGTATAACAGAGCTCGATGGCCCCATTTCACTCGAGCTGCAGACACTTGCTGCAGATATAGTCGTCGTGGACCTCAATAGGGTCAACCAGCTCCAAAATGCAACAGCAGAAACACATCACCTGTCCTGCCATCTCTAATGTATTTAATTAATTCGATTTCATTTTTAGTAATTGTTGTAGGGCATTAGGCACCTGCTGAATATAAATATATATATATACATGTATGTGTTTGAAATGGTAGCCAAATATAAAATGGCTGTCAGGGGGCTCCTCCAAGCATGATGGGAACTCAGTTAGTCAAGCAATGAACTGCTGACTGAGGCTGACTGAACAATAGCCCATGGGAGGCCTGATACCAGGAATGTCTTGGATCAACAGCATAAGACAAGATAACCATAACAAACTGTTATAGTGCCTGATACGGAATGTCCTTAATCGATGACTCCAGATGGAGTGCTTAGAAACCATGTTGAGATAGCTCAGCAAGGTCACAGCAGAGCCCCGAGTAACAGATAAGGGGGGCCTGCATTACACCACAGGGTCATGAATCAGCCCGAGCTGACAGGAACCGAACATACAGCCCCCGATGTACCAGGGGAATTCTATTGGGTTAAAGAAACCGATATGTAATCTATAATCGTTATGATTGGATTGTGTCCAGCCGAAGTGGGCTGAGTAACTGTAATGAACTATTGTAAAACATATAAATATCGCTGAATTTCTTTGTTCGGTGGCGAGAGGTGCCTGGACTTAGACCAGAGGCTTCCTCCTCGCCGGCATAAATAAAGGCCGTTTTGGCGTTGGAACCGATCCCGAGTGTTGAGTGATTCTTGCAGGAAAACACTCACGCTAACAGTGGCGTCACGAACAGGATTTCCCGGAGTCGCTGGACGCCCTTGGAAAAACCCGGGTGAGTATAAAAAATGTTTAATTATAAAGGGTGTGGGAGGTGGAAGCCGGTTGAGCGACATGAGGAGACGGTCTAATATCTCAAATGCCTAGCCTGAGCCTGAATTAAGAGGACTTTAGTCCCACGTGACGGCCAGGAACTAAGTAGGCGTAGGGAACACACTTAGACCATGGGATCGTGATACCGAGCGACACTTCCCGGACCCAGTAGTGTGATTTGAAAATATACCCCGGGGACCAGGCGGTGCACAGCGACCAATGGAAACCAAACCTGTGAACAGGGTCGGACCGACAGACAAAACGGTGGTAGGTAGTCGTTAAGGAGGCGTGGGGCACTGCGGGAATTGCTTAAATGCATTTTAAGAATTGTATAAGTTTGTGTAAAAACAGACCTGTGACCTGACAGCAGCCCAGAGACGGTCTACTACAAGTTGTGCGAGGTAAAAGGCAAACCTCTGAGAGTAGATTCCTAATGGTTCTAGTCCTACCCAGGAATGGCCAATAAAGCAGATAAACTCGAGTGAGGGCCGGACGGCTCCCTTACCCGCCACCTGGCGGAAAAACAAAAGAAACTAATCGAGAGAATGATTAAAGCAGGATGGGGTCCTCAGGACCCGCCAGCAGACCAGCGGGAATGGTGGGAGAAGGAAAAGAAAGATAAAAATGAAAAGGATGTGGTCTTGATACTGCGAGCCCACGTAAAATTAACAGAGGAAGTAAATCAATATGTAAGAAATTAAAAAAAACCTGATAGTGATTATCTTAAGTGAAGTATGGATCCAAGAATAGAGCCAGCTAAACAATAAACTTTGTTGAATGAAAAGAGACTTTTGTGAATATCTGTCTAGGAATAAGATAAAGAACAGAGAAGGGAAACTGTAATGCCTTTAAAAAAAAAGAAGCCTGTGTGGGTGTGTCGAGGCTGCAGGCTGGGGAAGTAAGGTCCCATTTTTCCTTTGTGTAAAACCTTGACGCGAAAGCTTCTAGCTCAGTAAAGAGATTTTTACACATGCTGCGTCAGAAGCTAAAGCTTAAAAAAAATGTAATTTATGAGATACTGTATCACAAAATTGAAGTTACAGAGCAAAAGATTAAAGTTTTTGATCAGCTTCTAAAACAGAAATTAGGCAAAAAAAAACAGTATTACCATATTTGACATTTTGTAATTCAACAATAAATATAAATTCTACAAAAGGGGAGCAGAAATTAGGATGGGAACAGTGAAGAATTAATTTTGTTGTGAAGGTTTCAAGTACCACTGGTTAAGAAAAGGCACAACAAAATGCGATACATTTAAAACAAAAAGTTAAATCTGATCTCGTTAAAAAAAAAATAAAACTAAAAGGTTTGAAAAATGATGTAACGTACTAAATAAGTGCTGAAAAAAATGCGTTTGTGATGGAAAAAGACATAACTTACTAAATACTAGTTGATGTTTGCTGTGAAAAAGATATTGGTTTAATTGGGAAAAGGAAAAAATAAATTGGAAGAGGTAAAAGACACTCTACATTGATAATGATTTTAAATTACGAGAAAGTTTCACTGCAGTTTGAAAAGATTTCCAGAATAGACGTTGTTGATCAAGAAAAGTCCCGAACAGTCTAAACAAGCAGGAGGGTTTTAAAAATAACCGAGGAGAAAAGATCTAAGCTATGCGAACTCAGCAGAGAGAGAAATAAAACACAAGTTTTGTCCAGTGAACGGAACTGTTAAAAAAAAACGAAATGTTGGAATGTATATAGCTTGTGTGAAAATTGGATTTCAGTCTCTCATTTAAAAAAAATCTTTGGCAAGTACTTGAATTAGAAGTTTAGAAAATTTGGAGTTTAATCTAAAATGCTGCCTTTCCCGATGAGAAGATTTTTATTATGACCACTTTACTAATGATTTGTACTGTTTTAACGGATTCCTAATTTCTAAGCAAGTTTTGAAAGCATTTGGATGATTACGCGAAGTCACGTAATGACATCAGGCCTTCTTACAAACCTGTAAAGGAGTTAACCCTTTCCATTGACAGCTGTTTTACACTGGACCTTACTAATTTGAATTTCTTACTAAAATAAAGAAGACTCACCTGACAGACAGAGGAAATGGTGGGATAGTCAGAATAAAAATAAAACAGAACTAGCTGGTCAAGAATTAAAAGTTAAGATAAACAGGCTGGAAGAGATTTTTAAAAATGGGACCAGACGGATAGTGCAGTGTGCAGCCATCACCTATGGCAATCGAGCCAATGTACCCCACAGAGGGTAGGTGTAGTCCACAAACCCAACCTAACAGTAAAGCAGACTGGGATGTTTGGAGGAATAGTGGTGGCATTGGTGTTGATTGGAGTTTGGATAATATTTAGATGGGTCATCGTGCAGGCTCGAGCACAGCAGGCTCAAATACAAAACCGACGGCAGCCCAGACAGGGACATGAAGTGATAGAGATGGTACGACTATAAAGAATATGGATAACCTAATCCTTACCTCCGATTCCACAGAGTGACCTCGACACAAGTAGACCAGAACCTAACACCTGGTGACGACCAGGCTGTCTGTTTAAAATTGCAGATAAAACTCACCGAGATGGGACCGCGACGACTGATTCAACTCATAATATTGGGAACCTTAAGACCCACGCAAACACTGGATGATACCAACGGATTGCAGCGCACTCAGGAAATAAACAACTACATGAACTATGGAGTCTTGTTTAATTTAACGGATGGAATGTGCATCCCAGCAGCCAAGGACTGGAGCAAGGACAGGACTTATTTTAATGCATGGCTGCAAGTGAAGCTGAATAAGGACAAAGTATGCGTGCAATGCTCCACGGGTACAAGGAGCAGTTGCATTGGGCGAAGGGAGGCCAGGGGGCTCGATAAATGTATTTGGGATCATTTGTGTGCCCCCAACCGTTAGTCACCCACAAAAAGGGGGTGGGGCTGTGTGGATACTACGAGGAGGTAGAGGCTGCCGCAATATCATTGTATGTATGCTTCTCATTCCCTTCGATACCGCGCCCCATAAGAACCACCACACAGCCTGAGGAATTGCCATGCCCCATAACTACTAAGGGACCAGAAAATGGGATTGTACTGTTCAACGAGGGTGAACTATTATATGATAATGTCAAACATGAAATTGTGCCTGTCCTGATCAATGTCTCAGGCATACGAATGCCAGAATATTGTACAGAGCAGGCAAGAAATATGTATAAAGTGTTGAGTAAAGTAGTAATGCAGCAGGTTGCCATGCTATGGGTGCCAGTAGATTCCGAGGACAGGAGCCAGTTCATAGAACTAAGAGAGGAATAGTTAATGATGTCGCTACTGGCTTTAATACCGGAACCTCCGTGGTAAACTCACTGGACATACAAGGGCTAAATGAAAGGGTGGAACAACTCAGAGGGGCGATGAAGGGACTATTAGAACGAATAGAGTGGAATCAGGAAGATCAGGCCGAACTCGGGAATGAGGGTGCCGAAATCCAATTGGACGGCATCACAGTCCTGGAAGCACACGCAAAAACCATTAATCGCCTCATTGACAGAGAGAAAGAGGATACCGGAAAATCTAGACAGGGGCAACTCTGTCACGCTTACGGCCTATGGATGGTGGGACAGATACGACACAACCTCGACCAGATCCAAAGGGGGGAGGTACCCGATTGGATAGACAGCTCGCATGTAGCTCAGTTGGCCAACCAGAGGGGGATACTGGATAATTGTACTCTGAAGGGACTGACCCGAGTATACCCAGCAATTCCAGATTGCCAGATTGCCAGATGGGTAGTAATACTCGGATAGGGATAGTCCTGATGATCCCTATAGCCACGCCGGACTCAGGGCCATTCCCCCTGTACCAACTAGAGAATATCGGGGTAATACGGGGAAATGTCTCCATCCGTTACTATCTGACCACCACCTCCGCCGTTCGCCGAAACGACATACTTACCGGGATTTCCCTAACAGGATGCAAGCAAAGGGGGGAGATCACAGTATGCCCTCACCCGGTGGGCCGAGGGGAGCTAGACGAGTGCGGGTTTAACCGAACCGACGGATGTGTACTAGAAATAGTGCCCGCACACATGCACTTTGCGAGGGCCGGCTATGGAGGGAAGGGAAGGTACTGCATCTCTACTACAGAGCGTTCATACCAGTATAATGACCTGCAGTGCCCTATACCACAGCCGAACCTTTGCTTTGTGCCGCTACGACCTGTCACGATCGGGCAAGCGCATATCACCCAGGTTAGGCATCGGAAGCCCGAAGTTATTAATGTATCCGATCAGCTCCACGATCATTTGCAGGATTATGACGAGCCAGACCAGGTCCCCATCCCACATCTAACCGAGGTATTATGGGAATTGAGGCTCAGGGTGGGTCAATCCATAAAGCTCTACCACTAACTGCAAACTAAAATCAAAGTACTGGAAGGAGATATCGATGTAGACTTACAAAGTCAGAGTTGGTGAAGAAAGGTCTGGGACTGGGGTATGAATGTGAACATCCATCCTTGGATTCGAATAATTTCACACATACTGGTCGGGGTACAATTGATCTTAGCAGTAACATGGGGTATAATGGCCTGCCAGGCATGCAGGCACCACGCACAACAAAGAAGGATCCATCCCACGACCCTGGGAATTAATAAAGCCTGTCTAACAGAAGGGCTGGAGGATTTAGCCTTCATCAATTTGATCTAAGCAACCGGGACTCCTGAAACCGCGTGACTGGCCAGCACGTTGGGGCAGGGAATACTGGGCCGTGCACAAAATCTATTAGGGATGGAGGTAGGACGGTCGGTTAAAGGGGGACTAGGACTAGTCCCTTTACCGAAAGGGGGGAATTGTTGTAGGGCATTAGGCACCTGCTGAATATATATATACACATGTATGTGTTTAAAATGGTAGCCAAATATAAAATGGCTGTCAGGGGGCTCCTCCAAGCATGATGGGAACTCAGTTAGTCAAACAATGAACTGCTGACTGAGGCTGACTGAGTAATGATCCTGTGAGGCCTGATACCAGGAATGTCTTGAGACAAGATAACCATAACAAACTGTTATAGTGCCTGGTACGGAATGTAATTAATCGATGACTCCAGATGGAGTGCTTAGAAACCATGTTGAGATAGCTCAGCAAGGTCACAGCAGAGCCCCGAGTAACAGATAAGGGGGGCCTGCATTACACCACAGGGTCATGAATCAGCCCGAGCTGACAGGAACCGAACATACAGCCCCCTGATGTACCAGGGGAATTCTATTGGGTTAAAGAAACCTATATGTAATCTATAATCATTATGATTGGACTGTGTCCAGCCGAAGTGGGCTGAGTAACTGTAATGAACTATTGTAAAACATATAAATATCGCTGAATTTCTTTGTTCGGTGGCAAGAGGTGCCTGGACTTAGACCAGAGGCTTCCTCCTCGCCGGCATAAATAAAGGCCGTTTTGGCGTTGGAACCGATCCCGAGTGTTGAGTGATTCTTGCGAGAAAACATTCACGCGAACAGTTATTAATCCCGGCCCCTAATCTAAGGCCCTTAATTTAAATCAAGAAAAGAGAGAAAAACTCACCAACTAAACACTTTCCTGCTTTCCTGTGATGTCAAATGTAATCGCCCTGTTCTCCTTTGTCGCCCTCTCTTACTTGCTTGCGCTTCTCCGTGCAGGGGCTGGGCTGCTCGCACTTTTAAGCTCTGTTGCTGCTCAGGTGTTTCCTCCGAGGTCGGGAGTGTCGGCACTGTGTGCTGCGCTGGGCTGCTCACTGTTTTAGGCAAGGGTATTAAGGTTATGGAACCAAGGAGTGTAGATGGAGTTAATTAATGATCAGCCATGATCTAATTGAATGACGGAACAGGCTCGAGGGGCTGAATGGCCTCCTCCTGTTCCTATGCGATGCTTTGACGGTGTACAGAAGCTTACATTACTACAGCACTCCCCATGTACAGAGCGACACCTCAGAGCAATGAGCAGGCGTTTAAGCGGAGTCAGAAACACAGTCAGACAGAAGGAGCTACAGAAGCCTTCTGGAGGTGAGAATATGGATATACTGAAGGTGGATGCTGCGGAGGGCTGGGACATGACTGAAGGAGTGGCTATAAGTGATGGTACGGAGGCAGCGGAGGAGGAAATGTAGGCTGGACTGGGAGGAGTGGAAGCTGCATGGAAGGACATGAGATTGGAGGAGATTGCAGAGGTGGGAAGGGTGGAGGCCAGGGTGGGCTTTAGGCCCCAAGTTTCCACACGCGGCGAAAAAGGTGCCCCTCAGAGCTGGGCGCCTGTTTTTCGCGGCGAAAACAGCGCCTGAAAAAAAAACGGGGTATACTCGAGCTCCTTGGAGCTCGATGTCTGCTTGGCGCGGCGCACAGGGGGCGGAGCCTACCACTCACGCCGATTTTGTAAGTAGGAGGGGGCGGGTACAATTTAAATGAGGCTTCTTGGTGCCGGCAACCCTGCGCATGCGCGTTGGAGCGTTCGCGCATGCGCAGTCTGAAGTAAACATTGGCACTTGGCCATTTTAAAAAGTGCTGCAGAAAAAGTGAAAATTTGTTTATTTTAATTTTCTTGATATTTCTGTGTGTGCGGGAGTGCTTTTAGCTGAATAAATCACCTGCTGAATTAATGTTGGCTCTTGCTGCTTTCTCCCCCTGCCGTCGGTCGGTCCCGACGGCAAACCACTGCCTGAAAGGCCTGCCTGAAGCACTTTCACACTGGTAGGAACATGGTTTATTTAATCTTTTCTTTGCTTATAAATTTTTATTCAGGTTGGATTTATTTGTATAATATTTGTGTAAGTATAACTAAGGATTGATTGTAGAATTTAATGACTTTCCTTCCCCCACCCCCTCCCACCTCGTTCCCCACGCCTAATTTGTAACCTGCGCCTGATTTTTTAATGTGTAGATGAGGTTTTTTCAAGCGTACAAAAATCTTCACTTGCTCCATTCTAAGTTAGTTTAGAGTACGTTTTCACTGTGGAAACTTTCAAATCAGGCGTCAGTGGCCGGACACGCCCCCTTTTGAAATAAACATTCTGTTCAAAAGTGAAACTGTTCTACCTGACTAGAACTGCAGAAAACTTAAATGTGGAGAATTCCGATTTCTAAGATACTCCGTTCTCCACCAGTTGCTCCTAAAAATCAGGAGCAAATCATGTGGAAACTTGGGGCCTATATGTGAACAAATGAAACTGAAGGTCAGTTCTGTGGAGCTGGAGGAGCCGATGGTGTTTGGCAAGGACAAGGGATGGGGGTGTGGGGGAGGAGGAAGAACACATGGACCAGAATACAGTATTAGTACGGTTTAAAAGTGTTTGTGGTCCAGTAATATTGGGGCAGATTTTCACCCTCACCACCTGAGTGTTAAACATCAACCGGGAGGAACACAGGAAGCAAAATCTGGAGCGGGGAGGATCACATGTCAGTAACAGAACCTGCCATATTTCCTGCCAAAGAAATCTTCACCGCTCCCCTCCCCTCCCCACACCCAGATTTCCTTTCTGCTCCTCAGCCCAGGTGATACATAACACCCAGGAGTTCAGACGACAATCTAGCCCATTATGTGAAAGGGAAAAATGGAATCCTACTTCAAATATCAGCCAAGGGCAAGGCTCAAGTGTTGATAAAGTTTTTCTCTCCCTTCTCTTCCCCTTTGTCTTCCCCTACCTTACCCATTCCCCTCCCTTTCTCATTCCCTTCCTTCCCCTCCCCTTCCCTGTCCTATTCGAAATCTCTTACCTTTCCCAGTCTCCTCTCTGTCCTTTCCCTCCCTTCCCCTTTGTCTTCCCTTACCTTCCACATGCCTTTCCCTTTCGAATTCCCCTCCCTTTCCCATTCCCCTCCCTTTCCCATTCCCTTCCTTCCCCTCCCCTTCTCTTTCCCTTCCCGTCCCTTCTGGAGGTACAGCTCGAATGCTTCACACCCAAATGGCTAACATTTGTGTACACGCCTTGATAATAATTGTCGCTCCATAAGAAAACTGCTCTGATCAAAGACCTTGCAAACATATCTGTAACACAACTTCTGACAGTGACCCCTCCCCTGTACAGGGATTATCCTTACCCTGAGTCGCTCACACACACCCAAGGCAATGAAATGCTCCAGGCCCAGGGACCGCTCAACATTATCTTGTGATACTCTCAGTCTCAGGATCCTCTCAAACACTGCCCACAGATAGAAGCTGTTTGAATTGCTTACCAGAAGAGACTGTGGGCACATAGTAAACATTCAGTATAGTAACAAGCAGCATGTTCTAAAAGCACCCAGGACACTGATTAACCAGGAAGGAAGCTGCTGTAACAGTAATTTAATCTCTTGTGCTTTTCAACACCACTCTGGCCTGAAGCTATTTATTGGTGCTCAGGTGCAGCATATCTGATAACCAGATCCAGTGAGACTGAAAGGACTTGTTCTGGTCACTGGTTACCAGGGAGTGGAGTCTGCAGTCTACCTATAACAGCAGGGGGTCACACTGAGGCCCAGCCCCTTATTAACACGAAACCATTGCCCCTATTTAAACTTTCTGTATTTCAATGGCATATTTTAGGCTCCTGCTTTCGCCCCTCCCATTCTCTTCTCAATGCACTGACTCTCGCTGGCAATGGGTTAACAAAGAAAATAATTTATATTGTGCCATTCATGACCTCAGGACATCCCAAAAGGCTTTACAGCCAATTAAGTTCTGTTTGAAGTGTAGTCACTGTTGTAATGTAGGAAACGTGGCCGCCAATTTGCGCACAGCAAGCTTCCACAAAGAGCTATTTGATAATGATTATGCGATTTAGTGATGTTGTTTGAAGGATAAATATTTACCAGGACACCGGGGAAAACTCCATGCTCTTCTTCGAAATCGTGCCATGGGATATTTTATGTCCACCTGAGAGGGCAGACAGGACCTCGGTTTAATGTCTCATCCGAAAGACGGCATCTCCGACAGTGCAGGAGTAGGCCATATGGCCCCTCGAGCTTGCTCTGCCATTCAATAAGATCATGGTTGATCTTCTACCTGAAATCCACTTTCCTGTTCTATCCTTTGATTATCTTGTGCCCAAAATTCGTATATATTCATCGACTGGCCAGCCACAGTCCCCTAGGGTAGAGAATTACAAAGATCACAGTTAGAACATTGTGTCCAATGTTGGACACCGTTTGTTCAGAGGGATGTCGGGGTCATGGAGAAGGTGCGGAAGAGATTTTCTCGGGTGATCCCCGGGTGTGAGTGGGTTGTGTTATGAGGACAGACTGGGATTATTTTCACTGGAACAGAGAAGGTCGAGGGGAGCTGATAGAGGGCTCCAAACTCTCAGGGTTTGGTCAAGTAAAGAGAATCAACACTTCTTATTGTTTGGTGAGTCAGTAACCGGAGGGCATAAATTTATCATCACCACAGGAGCAAAGGGGGCGATTTGGAGCAGTTATTTATAATGGAGAGGGATGCTGGGATATGGAAGCTGGGAATCTCTGCCCCCACTCGGAGTGGACACCAGCAGCCCACATTGATAAATTCCTCACCCTGATTCTCCCACCACAGCTAGGTGCAGTGGCATCTTCCGATATGCCGATTTATTCTAATTCAGTCATAACAACACAGTCAGTATTATTGCCTGTGGCACCAGCTGAAGTATTGAAGAGTCAGCAGCTAATTCTCCCCCATAATGGGACAGAGTTCACTCCGGCCTTGCCTCTCTCAGATACTATAATACACGGGCAGTGTTTGCTCAGAAATAAAAGTCATTCTTGGGCCTGAGCAGCACATTGGACAGTGCCAAAGTCCACGGTGTTTCTGTGAGGTGAAGGTGAGGCCGGGGGGGGGGGGGGCGGTGTGGGGCAGGGTTAGTATCTGCTTCCACCTCAGTGTCACCCTGCTGAAGTAGCACAATACGGTTGGAAAACATTTTCCTTTATATAGCGCCTTTCACGACCTCAGGACATCCCAAAGCTTTGCAGTCAATGAAGTACTTCTGAAGTGTAGTCATTGGCCTCATGTAGAAAACATCATTCATTATGTGAAATAGTTTGATATCGAAGCTGAAAGGGTGAAAATATGAGGACAGGTTGCATAGACTGGGTTTGTTTTCCCTTAAGTATAGTAGATTAAGGGGTGCTGACATTCAGATTATCAAAGGATTTGATTGGGTGGATGGAGAGAAAGTATTTCCTCTGGTGGGTGGAGTCCAGAACAAGGGGACATCATCTTAAATTAGAGTCAGGCTGTGTAATGTATTTGCTTCATGGGTTCTTTGCTTAAGAATTCATGGCAACACATTGCTATTAAGAACTAGTTGGTTTATTAGCAAATGTTTAACAATCATACTACACAGTACAAGTTCAACTATTTTACTTGTGCACTTTAAACAAATGTCCCCTGCAAGGAGGGGTCACACTCCAAAATAAATTTTTTCCCAATGCCCACTATTTTTTTTTTGAGGGCACCAATACACAAATTATACAAGTGCCCCCTGGCTAAAAGGGGGAGGGGGAGCACTAAAACCAGCAAATTAAACAAATTAAACTTTAGGCAATAAAATCAAATTAAAATTTGGTTGCCGGGGGTGACGATGCACTCCAGTCCCTCCGGCGCCCACCTCTCGCGGAAGGCCGTGAGCGTACCGGTGGACACCGCGTGCTCCATCTCCAGGGACACCCTGGCGCGGATGTAAACACGGAAGAGAGGCAGGCAGTCAGGCTGAACAACCCCCTCGACCATCCGCTGCCTGGATCGGCTGATGGCCTCCTTGGCCATGCCCAGGAGCAGTCCTACGAATAGGCCCTCCGACTTGCCTGCTCCCCTCCGCACAGGGTGCCCAAAGATCAGGAGTGTAGGACTGAAGTGCAACCAGAATTTGAGGAGCAACCCCTTCAAATAATGGAAGAGGGGCTGCAACCTCGCACGCTCCATAAAGACATGGAACACGGACTCTTCCAGACCGCAGAAATTGCAGGCGGCCTGGGTGTCCGTGAACCGACTTAAAAACTTATTGCACGGGGCAGTCGAGAGGCGGGAGCAGTTGGAGAGAAGCCTATAAAGGCAGTGGAGTCGGCGGCAGAGGAGAGGCGGGAGATCGAGGTGTGTGGAGAGGCCTATAAAGACCCGGCGGCAGAGGAGAGGCGGGAGTTCGAGTGCGTGGAGAGGCCTATAAAGGCCCGGCGGCAGAGGAGAGGCGGGAGTTCGAGGTGCGTGGAGAGGCCTATAAAGGCCCGGCGGCAGAGGAGAGGCGGGAGTTCGAGGTGCGTGGAGAGGCCTATAAAGGCCCGGCGGCAGAGGAGAGGCAGGAGTTCGAGGTGCGTGGAGAGGCCTATAAAGGCCCAGCCGGTGCAGCTGCAGCAGGGTGAGAAGGCGAAAAAGAAGTAGAAAGAAATTGAAAGGTGACATCACAGCCAAGTGGGAAAGTGATTGGCTGGTGATTGATAAGTAGCTTTACATTTTTTTTCTCTTTCAGTAAGTAACCTTTAGCCTTGTTGTTCCCAGATTAAGTTTATCTAAGGGTTAAGTCAATGGCAGGACAGCTCGGACACGTGTTATGCTCCTCCTGTACTATGAGGGAAGTCAGGGACGCTTCCGGTGTCCCTGATGACTACGTGTGCGGGAAGTGTATCTGCCTGCGTTGCGAAACTGGAGCTGCGGGTGGATTCACTCTGGAGCATGCACGATGCTGAGAATGACATGAATAGCACGTTTAGTGAGTTGGTCTCACCGCAGGAAAAGGGTACACAGCCAGATAGGGAACGGAAGACCAACAGGAAGAGCAGTGCAAGGAAGGGAGTGCAGGGGTCCCCTGCGGTCATCCCCCTGCAAAACAGATACACCGCTTTGGGTACTATTGAGGGGGATGACTCATCAGGGGAGAGCAGCAGCAGCAAGTTCATGCTGCACAGGAGGGCAGGGAAAAGAGTGGGAGAGCAATAGTGATAGGGGATTTGATTGTAAGGGGAATAGGTAGACATTTCTGCGGCCACAACCAAGACTCCAGGATGGGATGTTGCCTCCCTGGTGCAAGGGTCAAGGATGTCTCGGAGCGGGTGCAGGACATTCTGAAAAGGAAGGGTGAACAGCCAGTTGTCGTGGTGCATATAGGTACCAATGATATAGGTAAAAAACGGGATGAGGTCCTACGAGACGAATTTAGGGAGCTAGGAGTTAAGTTAAAAAGCAGGACCTCAAAAGTAGTAATCTCAGGATTGCTACCAGTGCCACGTGCTAGTCAGAGTAGGAATCGCAGGATAGCTCAGATGAATACGTGGCTTGAGCAGTGGTGCATAAGGGAGGGATTCAAATTCCTGGGGCATTGGAACCGGTTCTGGGGGAGGTGTGACCAGTACAAACCGGACGGTCTGCACCTGGGCAGGACCGGAACCAATGTCCTCGGGGGAGTGTTTGCTAGTGCTGTTTGGGAGGAGTTAAACTAATATGGCAGGGGGATGGGAACCTATGCAGGGAGACAGAGGGAAATAAAATGGAGACAGAAGCAAAAGCTAGAAAGGAGAATAGTAAAAGTGGAGGGCAGAGAAACCCAAGGCAAAAAACAAAAAGGGCCACTTTACAGCAAAATTCTAAAGGGGCAAAGTGTGTTAAAAAGACAAGCCTGAAGGCTATGTGCCTCAATGCGAGGAGTATTTGGAATAAGGTGGACGAATTAACTGCGCAGATAGCAGTTAACGGATACGATGTGATTGGCATCACGGAGACATGGCTCCAGGGTGACCAAGGCTGGGAACTTAACAGCCAGGGATATTCAGCATTTAGGAAGGACAGACAGAAAGGAAAAGGAGGCGGGGTGGTGTTGCTGGTTAAAGAAGAAATTAATGCAATTTTAAGGAAGGACATTAGCTTGGATGATGTGGGATCGGTATGGGTGGAGCTGCGGAATACCAAAGGGCAGAAAACGCTAGTGGGATTTGTGTACAGACCACCAAATAGTAATAGTGAGGTTGGGGACAGCATCAAACAAAAAATAAGGGATGTGTGCAATAAAGGTACAGCAGTAATCATGCGGGACTTTAATCTACATATTGATTGGGCTAACCAAACTGGTAGCAATGCGGTGGAGGAGGATTTCCTGGAATGTATTCAGGATGGTTTTCTAGACCAATATGTCGAGGAACCAACCAGAGAGCTGGCCATCCTAGACTGGGTGATGTGTAACGAGAAGGAACTGATTAGCAATCTTGTTGTGCGAGGCCCCTTGGGGAAGAGTGACCATAATATAATAGAATTCTTTATTAAGATGGAGCCTGACAAAGTTAATTCAGAAACTAGGGTCCTGAACTTAAGGAAAGGTAACTTTGATGGTATGAGGCACGAATTGGCTAGATAAGACTGGCAAATGATACTTAAAGGGTTGACGGTGGATAGGCAATTGCAAACATTTAAAGATCACATGGATGAACTTCAACAATTGTACATCCCTGTCTGGAGTAAAAATAAAACGGGGAAGGTGGCTCAATCGTGGCTCACAAAGGAAATTAAGGATAGTATTAATTCCAAGGAAGAGGCATACAAATTAGCCAGAAAAAGCAGCAAACCTGAGGATTGGGAGAATTTTAGAATTCAGCAGAGGAGGACAAAAGGTTTAATTAAGAGGGGGAAAATAGAGTATGACAGGAAGCTTGCTGGAAACATAAAAACTGACTGCAAAAGCTTCTATAGATATGTGAAGAGAAAAAGATTAGAGAAGACAAACGTAGGTCCCTTGCAGTCAGATTCGGGTGAATTTATAATGGGGAACAAAGAAATGGCAGACCAATTGAACACGTACTTTGGTTCTGTCTTCAAAAAGGAAGACACAAATAACCTTCCGGATGTACTAGGGGACCGAGGATTTAGTGAGAAGGAGGAACCGAAGGATATCCTTATTAGGTGGGAAATTGTGTTTGGGAAATTGACGGGATTGAAGGCCGATAAATCCCCAGGGCCTGATAGTCTGCATCCCAGAGTACATAAGGAAGTGGCCCTAGAAATAGTGGATGCATTGGTGATCATTTTCAACAGTCTATCGACTCTCGATAAGTTCCTATGGACTGGAGGGTTGCTAATGTAACACCACTTTTTAAAAAAGGAGGGAGAGAGAAAACGGGTAACTATAGACCGGTTAGCCTGACATCGGTGGTGGGGAAAATGTTGGTATCAATCATTAAGGATGAAATAGCAGCGCATTTGGAAAGCAGTGATAGGATTGGTCCAAGTCAGCATGGATTTATGAAAGGGAAATCATGCTTGACAAATCTTCTGCAATTTTTTGAGGATGTAACTAGTAGAGTGGACAAGGGAGAACCAGTGGATGTGGTGTATTTGGACTTTCAAAAGGCTTTTGACAAGGACCCACACAGGAGATTGGTGTGCAAAATCAAAGCACATGGTATTGGGGGTAATCTACTGATGTGGATAGAGAACTGGTTGGCAGACATGAAGCAGAGAGTCGGGATTAACAAGTCCTTTTCAGAATGGCAGGCAGTGACTAGTGGAGTGCCGCAAGGCTCAGGGCTCAGTGCTGGGACCCCAGCTCTTTACAATATGTATTAATGATTTAGATGATGGAATTGAGTGTAATATCTCCAAGTTTGCAGATGACACTAAACTGGGTGGCAGTGTGAGTTGTGAGGAGGACGCTAAGAGGTTGCAGGGTGACGTGGACAGGTTAGGTGAGTGGGCAAATATATGGCAGATGCAGTATAATGTGGATAAATGTGCCCACTTTGGGGGCAAAAACACGAAGGCAGAATATTATCTGAATGGCAGAAGATTAGGAAAAGGGGAGGTGCAGCGAGACCTGGGTGTCATGGTTCATCAGTCATTGAAAGTTGGCATGCAGGGACAGCAGGCGGTGAAGAAGGCAAATGGTATGTTGGCCTTCATAGCAAGGCGATTTGAGTATAGGAGCAGGGAAGTCTTGCTGCAGTTGTACAGGGCCTTGGTGAGGCCCCACCTGGAGTATTGTGTTCAGTTTTGGTCCCCTAATCTGAGGAAGGACGTTCTTGCTATTGAGGGAATGCAGCGAAGGTTCACCAGACTGATTCCAGGGATGGCAGGACTGACATATGAGGAGAGACTGGAGCAAATGGGCCTTTATACATTGGAGTTTAGAAGGATGAGAGGGGATCTCATAGAAACATATAAGAATCTGACTGGACTGGACAGGTTAGATGCGGGAAGAATGTTCCCGATGTTGGGGAAGTGCAGAATCAGGGGAGACAGTCTTAGGATAAGGGGCAGGCAGGTTAGGACTGAGATGAGGAGAAACTTCTTCACTCAGAGTTGTTAACCTGTGGAATTCCCTACCGCAGAGAGCTGTTGATGCCAGTTCATTGGATATATTCATGAGGGAGTTAGGTATGGCCCTTATAGCTAAAGGGATCAAGGGGTATGGAGAGAAAGCAGGAAAGGGATACTGAAGGAATGATCAGCCATGATCTTATTGAATGGTGGTGCAGGCTCGAAGGGCCGAATGGCCTACTCCTGAACCTATATTCTATGTTTGTATGATTCTATGACTGCTCCATGCAACAGCCTCCAGGCTAACTCCCCAATAGATAGAGGGAGGACTCCCACGTAGAGTGCACTCCATTGAGGACACCCGCCTCCTCCGGATGGCAAGGTGGAGAGTGTGCAGGAGCAGCCCGTACAGGAAACCCCTCCGCGCAGAATGAAAGGCACGGAGGGGATTTCCCCGAGGAGGCTCAAGTTGTGAGGCGCCGGCTCCCGAGGGAGGTTTCGGGGCTTGGCGCCGGTGAGGAATTCCGTCCGGATGGGGGTCAGTTCGGACGGGATCTTCCCACGTGCCTGAGCCTGCTTGACACACCTAACAGAGTCAGGGCCCAGCGCTGTTTTTAGCGACTTGATGGCATCGGCCGCGCGGCGGACATCGGCCGAATTTAGGCACCGTGCCAACACGTCTGGCGCCATCCAGCCCGCTCCTCCGCCTGCCACCTAAAACCTCGGTCGTGGAGGTACGGATTCCCGAGCAGCGGCTCCTGCAGGACAGCCGCCACTCCAGCCGGTGGAGAGCATCGCTTGGTGGAGACTTTGTTCCAGACCCTGGTGAGTTCCTTGTAAAAGACAGGCAGCCCCTGGACGGCGGTCCTGACGCCCCCAAGCTCACAAACAGGAGCTGTGTGTTGTAGTTGTGGCTGTACTGCTGGCGGAAGAAATACGTCGCCAGCGTACGCCACCTAGGAGGGGGCTCAACGTAAAGGTATCTCTGCAGGGTCTGAAGACGGAAAGTCGCAAGCTGGGCACCTGACCGCCTTCCCTAAGTGGGAGATTCAAGACTGCGGCAGAGACCCAGTGCTTCCTGTTGTACCAGAAGAAGTCCACCAGTTTCTTCTGTACCTTGGAGACAAACGCAGGGGGAGGGGTCAAAGTGACCAGCCGGTACCACAACATAGCAGTCACCTGCTGGTTTATGACTAGCGCTCGACCCCTGTAGGACAGCACTCGGAGCAGTCCTGTCCAGCGCCCTGGGCGAGCGGCGACCTTGGCCTCCAGCTCTTGCCAGTTCGCCGGCCAGGCTTCCTCATCGGGGCTAAGGTAGACTCCCAGATAGAGGAGATGGGTCGTGCTCCAGGCAAAAGGCCTGAGCTCCTTCGGCAGAAAGTCCACCCGCCACTGACCCACCAGGAGTCCGGAACATTTCTCCCAGTAGATCCTGGTGGAGGATGGAGCTGAATAAATCTCCTGGCACTCACGCATCCTCCGCAGGTCAACGGGATCCTCGACCATGAGGAGCACGTCATCGGCGAAAGCCGAGAGGACTACCTCCATGCCCGGCCCTTGCAGAGCCAGTCCTGTCAACATCGTCTGCAGGAGGCGCAGGAAAGGCTCCACGCATAAGGCATATAACTGGCCAGACATGGGGCATCCCTGGCGCACCCCTCTCCCAAAGCAAAGGGGCACCATCAAGGACCCATTAACCTTAATCAGACACTCCGTGGCGGCGTACAAAAGTCGGATCCGGGCGACGAAATGCGTCCCGAGCCCAAAAGTGCGCAGAGTTCCAAACATCGTGATCCACCCTGTCGAATGCCTTCTCCTGGTCTAGGGAAAGGAAGGCGACTGACAGACCAGCCTCCTGGGAGTGAAGGATGACGTCCCGGACCAGATGGATGTTATCGTAGATTGTCCGGCCCGGGACCGTGTAGGACTGGTCGGGGTGGATCATGTGGTCCAGCACGGCGCCAAGGCTAGCAGACATCGCCCTGGCGAAGATTTTGTAGTCCGTGCTGAGGAGGGAGACCGGGCGCCAGTTCTTAAGTAGGCGGAGATCGCCCTTCTTAGGCAGCAGGATGATGACTGCCCTGCGCCAAGAGAAGGGCATCTCCCCGGTCGCCAGACTTTCCCCCAGGACCCGCGCGTAGTCGCCCCCCAGGAACGTCCCAGAATGCCCTGTGGAACTCCACGGTCAGCCCATCCAGCCCCGGGGCTTTTCCCCTCGAGAGCCGGGCGAGGGCGCCGGTCAGCTCCGCCAGGTTTAGCGGAGCTTCCAGATTTTCGGCGCTCTCCGGGCCGATCTTCGGCAGGTCCTCCCACAAAATTCTACGCGCTTCCTCGCTGGACGGCTCCGGAGAGAACAGAGCCCCGTAATATTCACGGGCCCTGTTGTTGACGCCCTCCCGATCCGAGACGAGAGAGACGTCGTCGGCCAGCAGCGTCAAGAGATGCTTACGGACACTCTGTCTTTGATCCAGCGAGTAGAAGAAGGGGGAGCCGCGGGCCAGATCCCGCAGGAACCGGATCCGCGACCTCACAAACGCGCCTCGGGACCCGACGAACTGCAGGTCCTTCAGCGCGGCCATCTTCGCTTCGTACACCGTCCGCAGGGCCGGGTCCTCGACGACTTGACCTCTTTTTCTCGGCGCCCGACCTTGGCCGCCCGCATCTTGGTCGACCCCCTCGCATACTCTTGACAGAAGACGCGGACGTGAGCCTTGCACACGTCCCACCATAGCCTCAAGGAGGGGAAGCCCCCCTGCTTCCTTCTCCAGTCGGCCCAGAAACAACGGAACGAGTCCTGGAACCGCAGCAGCTAGTTGTTAAAATGCCAGTACGCGGACCCCGTCCTCGCGCGGAGCGAAGCGAGCTCTGCCCACAGCAGGTGGTGGTCCAAACACGGCACCGGCCGCATGGAGGCCGCCGGGACGCAGGAAACGTACGCCCGAGACACGTAAAGGCGGTCGATTCTGGACCATCCTACTCCAGGCCTCACCCAAGTAAAGGCGCTGGAGTCGGGATGGAGATTTCGCCAGACGTCCACCAAGTCAAAGGACCCGACCAGGTCCCTCAACTTCTCCATCGCCGTCATGTTCTGCGGGGCTCCGGAGCGGTCCCTCGCCTCGAGGGTGCAGTTAAAATCCCCCCCCGAGGACAATGCAGTCGCCGACGTCGACGGAGCCATGAAGATCGGACACTTCTTCGAAGAAGCGCACTTGCTGCGGGCCGGGCTGAGGGGCGCACACGTTCACGAGATGGAGCGGCACGTCCCCCAGGCGAACCGTTACGTGCAGCAAGCGGCCTGGCACGGGCTCCTCGACCCCCAAGATCTCTGGCTGAAAATGCGGGTCCAGCAAGATAGCCACCCCAAAAGAAGTGGCAGTGAGGTGGCTCATGCGGACCTCTCCTTGCCAATCCAGGAGCCATATGGCCTCGTCTCCCGGAACGGTGTGGGTTTCTTGCAGGAAGCACACCGCATATTTCCCCTCCCGCAGGAGCGAAAAATTGTTAAATCTACGGTGTGCCTCTCTGCTGCCATTGATGTGAGGTTGGCTATGGTTATCTTCATGACAATAGCATAGTGCAACCTCTAACTTAAACTACTGTGGGGGAGGGGGGTGTGGCGGAGTCGTTTGATGACCTCCACTCCCTCAGCAGTCCAGAGAGGAACGTTCTGAGCCGGTGCAACTCCAGGGTTTCTGGTTTTGATAGAGTTCTGTCTGTGCCCATGGTTTTGACGGCAGCACGGACGGACCTGATGGGCAGTGTCAGCTCGGACCATCTGTCCAGGGCCAGATGGGCTCTATTGCGGCGACTCTGGCATTGCGCCAAAAAGTCCCGGAGTTCCTTGGCAGGAATGAGGGGAGACTCAGCGGCGGGCACGATGAGATCCACCACCTCACTAGTGATGGACTCCAGATCATCTCCTGTACCCTCCACCGAGTCCCTGTCCCCCTCCAGGAGGTTGCTGCCAGCAGCCGGTCCGTCGACCGCACGGGGTATGGCAAACGGCCCGACTGCACCATCCGGCCCTAGCTCTGCCCCGATCCCACCCCCAGGATCATCGGCAGAGGAGTCCTCCCTGGGCTCCCCCTGGGATGCCGGGTCGGGAAGCGGCAGCGGACGGGAGGGCCCTCCTCCCCAGGCACCGGGAAGCATGTAGAGACCGGGCCGACAAACAGTTCCAGATCCTCCAAGTCCCCCGGCTCGATCATCAGGGACGACGATTGGGGTTCCACAACCTCCTCACTACCAGCCCCCGGCCAGAGGCTGGGTGTTCATGAAGTGCATCTTCTTCTTTTCCCGCCAGGTCGAGCAGATCCCGGGGGATGTCAATAATTGGCTGGGCAGGCTTGGACTCGGCCTGATCGGCCCCGCCCGCCTCAGTCCCCGGGACGCTCGACCCAGCGGCGACATTTTCTTTTCGCAGCCCCGTGCCCCCCCGCAAGTGTCAGTTCTTATTCCCCATCCCCGGGAGGCTCAGGCTGGGCAGCCTTGGATGTCTCGCCCTCCCGAGGGACAGACTCCCCCCCCCCCCCCGCCTTCGGCGCACATCGGGAGCGCTGCGGTGGGGGGGGGGGGGATGCGGGACTCGCGCTGGGCACCAACTCCTCCACGGAGGGACCTTGGTCATCCTCCGCTTCCTTGGAGGGGTGCGGAGGCAGGGAGTTCTCCATGTCTGCTGGGGCTCCCGCCTCCGTTCTCTCCTTCCGATTATCTTGCCTGTGCCCAAGCCCGACCACGGGTGGCAAACTCCCCGAAAAGGCGGGTGCGGCCAGGGGACCCGGGCTCAGAATACACCGCGCTCACCGGCGGTAGTGGGGGGGAGCGAGTGCGTTGATTGGGCTGTGTGGCCCACTGAGGGGACTGTCCGGAGGGTGTTTATTTGTTTTCTTCCGCGCCGCCTTTCTGCGCAGACGCTCTCCCTCCCCCCCACACCGGCGGCCGCGAATACAAAGGCCTCCGACGATGCCCGCGCACCTACGACTCCCGACGCAGACGGTACTAGGGGGAGGAGTGGCAGCGGCCCAGCCTTGGCCGCTTCAACTGTTTTAGCGCCCTTGGAGGCGGGGCAGTTCTTTAGGACGTGCCCCATCTCCTTACAGGCGTGGCACCGCACCCGTCCCACGTCCGGAAGATGTGGTGGGCAGTCCCCTTGTGGACCACATTGAATGTACCCTCTGCTACCTCCTCCCATGCCAGCTGAATGAAAAGCTAGCACCGGAAGGAGAAGACATGACGGAGGCTGGCCTTCCTGAAGCCGAACGGTGTAGGCGTTATCCCCGACCTCATCTCCCCCAGTTGATGTAGGTGGGGAAGGAGGAACTGCCCGGAAACAAATGGCGGGATGTTCGAGATGATGACCCTCTGCAGGGTGACCTCGAGGGGATCCACCGGCAGGAAGGTCCCGCCCACCGCGAGCCCCTTACTGAGGGCCAGGGACACCGCCCGCTCCGACCCCAGGAAGAACACAGTCTTCCCGTACATTTTGGAGGCGGCGACATTGGCCGAGGGGCCAACTATCCCAGCCATTGCCCACACGCACTCCTCGATGGTTGTGTTGGGCTGAGTGTAGCTCTTGATCACGTTCTTTTTAGTAATCAGTCTGAATGGTGGTGGGGCAGAAGGCGCCGCCGTGGCCTTTGTTGCCATGTGTGCACAGATTTGTGCTGGCACTGCCACCGGCAAAGATGGACTCGCCATATCGGGGTCCCTTTAAGAGCGACACTCACCCCAAAGTCACAGGCCTTAAAGGTCTTGATTGGCCTCGTTGATGAACAGAGGGAGCTCTTAACGAGGCACAACTCTTCCCAACTTTTGACAATTGGGGAGGGGCCCTTTTCCCTCTGCGCATCCCTAGGATGGCCAGCTCCCTAGTTGGTTACTCGACATATTGGCCTAGAAAATCATCCCGAATACACTCCAGGAAATCCTCCTCCACCACATTGCTATCAGTTTGGTTAGCCCAATCAATATGTAGATTAAAGTCTCCCATGATAACTGCTGTACCTTTATTGCATGCATCCCTAATTTCTTGTTTGTTGGTGGTCTGTACACAACTCCCACTAGTGTTTTCTGCGCCTTGGTATTCCGTAACTCCACCCATACTGATTCCACATCATCCAAGCTAATGTCCTTTCTTACTATTGCATTCATTTCCTCTTTAACCAGCAATGCCACCCCGCCTCCTTTTCCTTTCTGTCTATCCTTCCTAAATGTTGAATACTCCTGGATGTTGAGTTCCCAGCCTTGGTCACCCTGGAGCCATGTCTCCGTGATGCCAATTGCATCATACCCATTAACTACTATTTGCGCAGTTAATTCGTCCACCTTATTCCGAATACTCCTCGCATTGAGGCACAGAGCCTTCAGGTTTGTCTTTCTAACACACTTTGCCCCTTTAGAATTTTGGTGTAATGTGGCCCTTTTTGCTTTTTGCCTTAGGTTTCTCCGCCCTCCACTTTTACTTTTCTTCTTTCTATCTTTTGCTTCTGCCCCCATTTTACTTCCCTCTGTCTCCCTGCCACGTTAGTTTAACTCCTCCCCAACAACACTAGCAAACACTCCCCCTAGGACATTGGTTCCGGTCCTGTCCAGGTGCAGACTGTCCGGTTTGTAGTGGTCCCACCTCCCCCAGAACCAGTTCCAATATCCCAGGAATTTGAATCCCTCCCTTCTATACCACTCCTCAAGCCACGTATTCATCTGAGCTATCCTGCGATTCCTACTCTGACTAGCACATGGCATTGGTAGCAATCCTGAGATTACTACTTTTGAGGTCCTACTTTTTAATTTAGCTCCTAGCTCCCTAAATTCATCTCGGAGGACCTCATCCCGTTTTTTACCTACCGTATATACTCGCGTATCATGCGACTTTTGAAGACCTAAATTGTAACCTAAATTTGGGGGGTCGCATGATACGCGGGTGTGAAGTGCTGGCCAAGATTAGGCTGTTAGGCTGTTAAGCAGACCGTATCCACGCTGAATCTCGGCATGCTCCAACAATCCTCTATGTAAAGACATTTCTCTTGGTTTCTCCTCTCACTCTCCATGATGGTTGTAAATCGAATATCCCTGGTTGATATTAGTTCCTCGATACTCATGACCAAATCATTAGTTTATGTGGAAAACAAGCCAAGTTCCTGCAGCACACCACTAACTACATCCTCCCAATGCAAAAAAAAATCCATTTGACTCCTGCTGAAATTCTTCTCTTCAGGGGGAGAGAGAGTCGCGGAGGTCGGGGGGGGAGAGAGAGTCGCGGAGGTCGGGGGGAGAGAGAGTCGCGGAGGTCGGGGGGGGAGAGAGAGTCGCGGAGGTCGGGGGGGGAGAGAGAGTCGCGGAGGTCGGGGGGGGGGAGAGAGAGTCGCGGAGGTCGGGGGGGAGAGAGAGTCGCGGAGGTCGGGGGGGAGAGAGAGACGCGGAGGTCGGGGGGGGAGAGAGAGTCGCGGAGGTCGGGGGGGGGAGAGAGTCGCGGAGGTCGGGGGGGGGAGAGAGAATCGCGGAGGTCGGGGGGGGAGAGAGTCGCGGAGGTCGGAGGGGGAGAGAGAGTCGCGGAGGTCGGGGGGGGAGAGAGAGTCGCGGAGGTCGGGGGGGGAGAGAGAGTCGCGGAGGTCGGGGGGGAGAAGAGTCGCGGAGGTCGGGGGGGGGAGAGAGAGAGTCGCGGAGGTCGGGGGGGGAGAGAGAGTCGCGGAGGTCGGGGGGGGGGGAAGAGAGTCGCGGAGGTCGGGGGGGGAGAGAGAGTCGCGGAGGTCGGGGGGGGGGAAGAGAGTCGCGGAGGTCGGGGGGGAGAGTACGGAGAGAGAGCACGGGGAGAGAGTACGGAGAGAGAGCACGGAGAGAGAGCACTGAGAGAGAGCAGAATCCACTCGATGTTTCATGTTAAGGTCTGTATTCGATCTCAAAAAAGTGACTCGCATGATACATGAGATATATGGTAAAATCATGTTTTGGGGACGAAAATTTAGGGGTCGCATGATACGCGAGATCGCAGGATACGCGAGTATATACAGTATATTGTTGGTATCTATATGCACCACGACAACTGGCTGTT
The DNA here is from genome assembly GCF_044704955.1 of Pristiophorus japonicus. Lineage (NCBI taxonomy): Eukaryota > Metazoa > Chordata > Chondrichthyes > Pristiophoridae > Pristiophorus > Pristiophorus japonicus. Next base: position 57,092,414 of record NC_091995.1, read on the forward strand.
CACCCAGCCTTTTCAGAATGCCCTGCACCTGCTCCGAGACATCCTTGACCCTTGTGCCAGGGAGGCAACATACCATCCTGGAGTCTCGGTTGTGGCTGCAGAAACGCCTATCTATTCCCCTTACAATTGAATTCCCTATCACTATCGCTCTCCCACTCTTTTTCCAGCCCTCCTGTGCAGAAGAGCCACCCACAGTGCCATGAACTTCGCTGCTGCTGCCCTCCCCTGATGAGTCATCCCCCTCAACAGTACCTTAAGCGGTGTATCTGTTTTGCAGGGGGTTGACCGCAGGGGACCCCTGTATTACCTTCCTTGCACTGCTCTTCCTGTTGGTGATCCATCCCCTATTTGGCTGTGTAACCTTTACCTGCGGTAAGACCAACTTGCTAAACGTGCTATTCACGTCATTCTCAGCATCGTGGATGCTCCAGAGTGAATCCACCCACAGCGCCAGTGCTGAAATGCTGTCTGTCAGGAGCTGCAGGCGGATGCAATTCCCGCACACGTAGTCGTCAGGGACACCAGAAGCGTCCCTGACTTCCCACATAATACAGGAGGAGCATAACACGTGTCCGAGCTGTTCTGGCATGACTTAGTCTTTAGATACACTTAAATTGGCAACAATAATGCTAAAGGTTACTTACTGATATAGAAAAGAAAAAGAAAAACTACTTACCAATCACCAGCCAATCACTTTCCCCCTTGGCTGTGACGTCACCTTTCGATTTCTTTCTACTTCTTTTTTGCCTCCCTGCTGCAGCTGCACCAGTCGGCCTCTCCGACAAACTCCCGCCTCTCCCGAACTCCCCGGACATCCGACTGCTGAGCCTTTATAGGCCGCTGCCTCTCCGACAAACTCCCGCCTCTCCCGAACTCCCCGGACACCCGACTGCTGAGCCTTTATAGGCCGCTGCCTCTCCGACAAACTCCCGCCTCTCCCGAACTCCCCGGACATCCGACCGCTGAGCCTTTATAGGCCGCTGCCTCTCCGACAAACTCCCGCCTCTCCCGAACTCCCCGGACACCCGACTGCTGAGCCTTTATAGGCCGCTGCCTCTCCGACAAACTCCCGCCTCTCCCGAACTCCCCGGACATCCGACTGCTGAGCCTTTATAGGCCGCTGCCTCTCCGACGAACTCCCGCCTTTCACGACCTCCCCGGACACCCGACTGCTGAGCCTTTTTAGGCCGCTGGGGGCGTGGGAAAAAGGGAGGCTATGGTATCAGGCACTCCTCACAGTGTTGGGTGGGTGCTTGCAGGGAGTGCACTCCCTGATCACAAACAATATCTCTATAATCTTCTGGCGGGGGGAGAAGATGTCTTCACCCGGGATGGCTGGAACCACCCAGGCACAGTCTTCCAAACGATGTTAAGTAGTTAATGGGAAAGAGATTGCACCCAGGTAGCTCCGCCAACCCAGGCCAGGCAATGGGGGAGGGGTGCTTTCAGTGGTGTGTGGGGCTAGTTGTTTGCAAGAACCCCACACACTTGCACGCACACACCCCACCACGATGTTCTTATTTATCTTCTTTCCTCCTCCCGCCCCCCCCCCCCCACTGATTAAGCAAAGTCTTTTTTGGGGAGTGCACCAAAATACACCCACCTGTTGATGTTGACAATGGCTCTCCCTCCTTCCATACAGCCGGTGAGTTGTTGAATGGCAGCTGTTCCTTCCCCCTCTCTCAAACTCTGCAGCAGTAACAGGAGCATTGGTAGATCTCCTTCTCCTCCCAGATGCTCACAGTCTCACAGTTCATCCACCAGGCTCACTACCACCTGCCTCATCGTGGATCCTCTGAACCCAACTGGCTGGAGTTTTATTGAGTCTTGTGAACATCACGTGATGGGCTAACCTGTGAGCATACTCTCAGGTGCATACATTACAGGCTGTTCAGGGGTGTAGCCAGGAAGCACATCTTCACACAAAGGGTCGTGGAATTCTGGAACTCTCTCCCACAAAATGCTTTTGAGGCTGGGTGTCAACTGAAAATTTAAAAACTTAAAAAAAAATGTATTCGTTCATGGGGTTTGGGCATCACCGGCAAGGCCAGCATTTATTGCACATCCTTAATAGCCCTTGAGTAAGTGGCAGTGAGCCGTCTTCTGGACCCGCTCCAGTCTGTGAGATGAAGGTTCTATCACAGTGCTGTTGGGGAGGGAGTTCCAGGATTTTGACCCAGCGACGATGAAGGAATGGCGATATATTTCCAAGTCAGGATGGTGTGCGAGTTGGAGGGGAACTTGCAGGTGGTGGTGCTCCCATGCGCCTGCTTTCCTTGTCGTAGGCGGTAGAGGTCACGGGTTTGGAAGGTGCTGTCGAAGAAGCCTTGGCGAGTTGCTGCAATGCATCTCGCAGATGGTACACACTGCAGCTACAGTACACCGATGGTGGAAGAAGTGAATGTTTAGGGTAGTGGATGGGGTACCAATCAAGTGGGTTGCTTTGTCCTTAATGGTACCGAGCTTCTTGAGTGTTTTCGGAGCTGCACTCATACAGGCAAGTGGAGAGTATTGCATCACACTCCTGACTTGTGGAAAGGCTTTGGAGAGTCACGATGTGGTCACTCACCACAGAATGCCCAGCCTCTGACCTGCTCCTTTAGCCACACTATTTATGTGGCTGGACCAGTTACATTTCTGGTCAATGGTGACCCCCAGGATGTTGATGGTGGGAGATTCAGCAATGGTAATGCCTTTGAATGTCAAGAACAGGTGGCTAAATTCTCTCTTGTTGGAGATAGTCATTGCTTATTACTTACCACTTATCAGTCCAAGCCTGCTGCATACATGCACAGACTGTTTTGTTATCTGAGGAGTTGCGAATGGAACTCAACACTATGCAATTATTAGCAAACATTCCTACTTCAGACCTTATGATGGAGGGTAGGTCATTGATGAAGCAGCTAAAGCTGGTTGGACCTAGGACACTGTGCTGAGGAACTCCTGCAGCAATGTCCTGGGGCTGAGATGATTGGCCTCCAACCACAACCATCTTTCCTTGTGTTAACTCCAGCCAGCGAATAGTTTTCTCCTGATTCCCATTGACGTCAATTTTACTAAAGCTCCTTGGTGCCACACTCGGTCAAATGCTGATTGCTGTCAAAGGCGGTATCTCACCTCGCCATTAGAATTCAGCTCTTTTGTCCATGTTTGGACCAAGGCAGTAATGAGATCTGGAGCCAAGAGGCTCCGGCAGAACCCAAACTGAGCATTGGTGAGCAAGTATCGCTTAATAGCACTGTTGATGACTTTACTGATGATTGAGAGTAGGCTGATGGGGCGGTAATTGGTGGGCGGGTTTCCTCCATAGTCCTTTCTCCCACGCTCCCAGCGGCTCCTGGCAGTTGATTGGTCGCTCTGGTGAGGTGCGAGATCAGCAGGCGGTGAGCGCAGGCTGGCGGTTGATGCTTGCGCCTCTGTCCCGCCCCTGCCTGTCCTCGCGGCTCCCGCTCTGTTTCCAGGCTCCCCCCAGGCCGGGCCCGCGAGCAGCTTCCACTCTGTTTCCAGGCTCCCTCAGGCCGGGCCTGCGAGCGGCTCCCACTCTGTTTCCAGGCTCTCCCCTGACCAAGCCCGTGAGTGGCTCTCACTCTGTTTCCAGGCTCTCCCTCTCCCCGGGAAACCTCCCCCACACCTTCTCTGCTGTCTCTCTTACTGGTCCCCGGCATTTTACCAGTTTCAGTTACCATCTGAACAATTCTTTCTCCTTGCTCCAGACATTTCCACTGGGTTGGCTTTCAGTACTTGCTCACAATGTCGGCTCCAGCCACTGGTTCCTTGGCCCTTAGCAACCTGTCCCTTCTCCCTCAGCAACCGGTCCCTTGACCCTCAGCAACCGGTCCCTTGGCCCCCGGCAACAGCTGGTCCCTTGGCCCTCAGCTACAGGTCCCTTGGTCCTCAGCAACTGGTCCCTTGGTCCTCAGCAACTGGGTCCCTTGGCCCTCAGCAACTGGTCCCTTGGTCCTCAGCAACTGGTCCCTTGGTCCTCAGCAACTGGTCCCTTGGCCCTCAGCAACTGGTCCCTTGGTCCTCAGCAACTGGTCCCTTGGCCCTCAGCAACTGGTCCCTTGGTCCTCAGCAACTGGTCCCTTGGCCCTCAGCAACTGGTCCCTTGGTCCTCTGCAACTGGTCCCTTGGCCCTCAGCAACCGGTCCCTTGGCCCCCGGCAACTGCTCCCTTGGCCCTTACCAACCGGTCCCTTGACCCTCAGCAACCGGTCCCTTGGCCCTCAGCAACCGGTCCCTTGGCCCTCAGCAACCGGTCCCTTGGTCCTCAGCAACTGGTCCCTTGGCCCTCAGCAACCGGTCCCTTGGCCCTCAGCAACCGGTCCCTTGGTCCTCAGCAACTGGTCCCTTGGCCCTCAGCAACCGGTCCCTTGACCCTCAGCAACCGGTCCCTTGGCCCTCAGCAACCGGTCCCTTGGCCCTCAGCAACCGGTCCCTTGGTCCTCAGCAACTGGTCCCTTGGCCCTCAGCAACCGGTCCCTTGGCCCTCAGCAACCGGTCCCTTGGTCCTCAGCAATTGGTCCCTTGGCCCTCAGCAACCGGTCCCTTAGCCCTCAGCAACCGGTCCCTTAGCCCTCAGCAACCGGTCCCTTGGTCCTCAGCAACAGGTCCCTTGGCCCTCAGCAACCGGTCCCTTGGCCCTCAGCAACTGGTGCCTTGGCCCTCAGCAATCTGTGCCCAGGCAGTTAACTAACTTTGTGATTTCTCTTGGGCCAGGATGGATGGGAAGTGGGACCGTGTTGGATGAATTGTGTGTCGCCGTGGAACTGAATCAAAGACAGTTGGAGATCCTGGGACCATCTACCGCCCTCCTCCCCTTCACCACCTACAACACTGACAGGCAGCGGGCTGTCCTTCTCCAGTCTGGGCCATCTTCAAGAATTCCCATCACAATCAGCAGCAGACTAGGTAGGGATGGCAGGTTCCCTCCCTGAAGCACCTCAGTTAGTTTTTAAGGCAAAGATTCACAAGGATGATCCCAGAACTGCGAGGTTATATCCAACAGGAAATCCTGAACAATTTGTGTGTCTTTTCTGTAGAAAAGAGAAGATTGAGGGCAACCTGATAGAGGTTTTTAAGATTATGAAATGGCTCAATAGGGTAGACATAGAGTAGATGTTCCCACTAGTGGGCAGAGTCCAAAACTAGAGACCTTAAATATAAAGAAAGAACTTGCATTTATTCACCTCTCACAATGTCGCAACACCCCAAAGCCCTTTACAGCCAATGAAATACCTGCTTTTTGAAGTGTAGTCACTTTTGTAATGTAGGAACAAATAATGTAAGATAGTCACCAATAAATCCAATCGGGAATTCAGGAGAGTGGTGAGAATGTGGAACTCGCTGCCACAGAGAGTGGTTGAGGCAAATAGCGTTGATGGATTTAAGGCAAGCTAGAGGGAGAAAGCAATAGAAGGATATATTGATGGGTTTAGATGAAGAGGGGTGGGAGGAGACTCGTGAGCAGCATTAACACTGGCCAGGACCAGTTGGGCTGAATGGCCTGTTTCTGTGCCGTACATTGTACGTGAGCCGGCAGATATCATGAGCACTGTTGCTTGTGCAGCCCACCAGATTTATTCAGCTCAATTACGCAACTTGTTCTGGTGCGATTTGAGCTCGCAATCTCTGGGTTACCATTCCTGGACCAGAACCGGTTCCTTCTGTACCTGGGCCCCACCACTATCAAACATTACAAACCCTGTCAGACAGGATTGGGGTGCCTTCAAATACTGCCCGCTGTCAGATGCACCAGTGGATTGTGAAGGATGATCCTTTATTGGAATCTCACAAACCAGGAGGAGGCCATTCAGAGCATCGTGCCTGTGCTGGATCTTTGACGGAGCTATGCAATTAATCCCACTCCCACTGCTCTTACCCTCGAGCCCTGCAAATGTTTCCCCTTCAAGTATTTGTCCAATTTCCTTTTGAAAGTTACTGTTGAATCTGCTTCCACCGCCCTTTCAGGCAGTGCATTCCAGATCACAACTCACTGTGTGAAAATATCTGTCTTCACCTCCCCCTCTGGGTCTTTTGCCAATGACCTAAAATCTGCGTCCTCTGGAAACAGTTTCTCCTGATCTACTCTATCAAAACCTCTAGAAAGCTGAAGGCCATCTCTTGATTTATTAGCTCTTTTTTCGGCCCCTGCACTGTTCATCGGTAATGCTTCAGAGAACCCAAGCTGTGGTGGGCAGTTGTGGAGTGGGCATTGGGCACCAGGCGTCTCCAGTGCCACTAGCCTTCTGCACATCTCCCCATGGTGCTGAGGATTGGGTTCCACCAGCGCCGTGCCCCTTGGCAAATCTTTCTCTTGGAAAATGAAGGCTGAGGAGTGACCTATTGGTGATCTTTAAAAATTATGAAAGGTTTTGATAAAGTGGATACAGAGACATTGTGAGCCGCCCCGATCTGTGTGAGAACACCACTGCAGGTCGGGGCTATAAATAGAGCTGGAGCACCGGGCCCGGGAACATCGTGAGCTGCCCCGATCTGTGTGAGAACACCACTGTCGGTCGGGGCTATAAATAGAGCTGGAGCGCCGGGCCCTGGAACATCGTGGCGGAGGTGCGGCGAATGAGAGTACGGGGCCTAGAAGAGCCGAGGGTCCAGGGGCAGCACAGACCTGCCCACACTGCGATATGTGGGTGCACTAGGTCCTTGCAGCAGAGCAAGTCTCCAGTCGTCCTGGTTAATCCTTGCCACTGGATAAAGGCCGAGCTCTGTCAAGCCGTGTGATGGCTGATGTGCAACGGTCACCACACGTTAAAAAAAATCCACGCACAGGCATCTTCCACTCCCTCAATTGGACTGGAACATCGGGTCCTTCATTGAAATATTTGTGAACTCTCATGGAAGCAAGTCATTCTCGTTCGAGGGACCGCCTATGATGATGACAGAGACAATGTTTCCACTTGTGGGGAAGATCATAACTAGAGGCCAATAATATAATATAGTCACCAAGAAATCCAATAGGGAATTCAGAAGAAACTTCTTTACCCTAAGACGGGTGAGAATGGGAACTCATTACCACAGGGAGTGGTTGAAGCGAATTCTATAGATGAATTTAAGGGGAACATATTAGGAGAAGGGAATAGAGAGTTGGGCTGATAGAGTTAGATGAGGAAAGACAGGAGGTGGGTCGAGTGGAGCATAAACGCTGGCATGGACTGGCTGGGAAGAATAGACTGTTTCTGTGCCATATATCCTATTTAATCCTATGTAAGTCAACCGAAGTGGCCCCTTCTGGTCATGCTATGGGTCCAAATGCTGTTCCTGGGACCTGTTGCAGAGCTGCAAGTCATGAGTCCCCATCTTAGGGCGCAAGTTATGAGGATAGTAGTGGATCTAGTGAGTATTGAGGAGATGGGCTGGAATGAATGTCAGTAATGAAATGGTTGCTCCCTTGTTTACCTGTCCCGGTGAACAATCTCTGAATGAATCGAGCAGCCTGGCTTGTGGTCCCAGGTTGCTCATCAACAAGTGAGGATTTGCATCAGTTCAACAAAGGCTCGCTGCCCCACACACACAAGGAAACAAATCAACTCCAACTCCAAAACCAAATATTCAAATTCACTCACACCCCTCTGACACATTTCAGTATCAGTCCCAGCTCCACTCACTGACTCCCCAGTCTCACCCCTCTGAGTCAGGAGACTGCATTGCATAATCTAGAACCACACTCCTGATGTCAGTACTGAGGGACCGCTGCACAGTCAGACATATATGTCTATACTCTCGAAGTTGAGCTCATAATCCAGGCTGACAGTCCCAGTGCCAGTACTGAGGGAGCGCGGCACTGTTGGAGGTAGATGTGTGTAGATTAGGACTTGACCCCATTAACCACGTCCACACTCCAGGTGCCAGTACTGAGGGAGTGCTGCGCTGTTGGAGGTAGATGTGTGTAGATTAGGACTTGACCCCATTATCCACGTCCACACTCCAGGTGCCAGTACTGAGGGAGTGCTGCACTGTCGGATGTAGATTTATACACTAGGTGTTCTGCTCATAATCTAGACCGACACTCATAAGAACATAAGGAATAGGAGCAGGAGTAGGCCATACTGCCCCTCGAGCGTGCTCTGCCATTCAATATAATCATGGCTGATCCGATCATGGAATCAGGTCCACTTCCCTGCCTGCTCCCCATAATCCCTTATTCCCTTATCCATTAAGAAACTGTCTATCTCTTTGTCTTAAATTTATTCAACATCCCTGCTTCCACAGATCTCTGAGGCAGCGAATTCCACAGATTTACAACCCTCTGAGACAAGAACTTTCTCCTCATCTCAGTTTTAAATGGGCTGCTGCTTATTCTAAGATTATGCCCCCTAGTTCTAGTCTCCCCTATCAGTGGAAACATCCTCCCTGCATCCACCTTGTCAAGCCCCCTCATAATCTTATACATTTCGATAAGATCACCTCTCGTTCTTCTGAATTCCAATGAGTAGAGGCCCAACCTACTCAACCTTATCTCATAAGTCAAACCCCTCCGGAATCAACCTAGTGAACCTTCTCTGAACTGCCTCCAAAGCAAGTATATCCTTTCTTAAATATGGAAACCAAAACTGTACGCAGTACGCCAGGTGTGGCCTTACCAATACCCTGTATAACTGTAGCAAGACTTCCCTGCTTTTATGCTCCATCCCCCAGGCCCAGTTGTACTGCAGCACTTTGCAATTTTTCTCCATTTAAATAATAACTTGCTCTTTAATTTTTTCTGCCAAAGTGCATGACCTCACACTTTCCAACATTATACTCCATCTGCCAAATTTTTGCCCACTCACTTAGCCTGTCTATGTCCTTTTGCAGATTTTTTGTGTCCTCCTCACCCATTGCTTCTCCTCCCATCTTTGTATCATCAGCAAACGTGGCTACGTTACACTCAGTCCTTTCTTCCAAGTCGTTAATATAGATTGCACTGATCCCTGCGGCACTCCACTAGTTACTGATTGCCAACCCGAGAATGAACCATTTATCCTTATTCTCTGTTTTTTGTTAGTTAGCCAATCCTCTATCCATGCTAATATATTACCCCCAACCCCGTGAACTTTTATCTTGTGCAGTAACTATTTATGTTGCACCTTGTCAAATGCCTTCTGGAAGTCCAAATATACCACATCCACTGGTTCCCCTTTATCCACCCTGCTCATTAAATCCTCAAAGAGCTCTAATAAATTTGTCAAATACGATTTCCCTTTCATAAAACCATGCTGACTCTGCTTGATTGTATTATGACTTTCTAAATGTCCGGCTACTACTTCCTTCATAATGGATTCCAGCATTTTACCAATGACAGATGTTAGGCTAACTGGTCTATAGTTTCCTGCTTTCTGTCTCCCTCCTTTCTTGAATAGGGGCATTACATTTGCGATTTTCCAATCCGCCAGGACATTTCCAGAATCTAAGGAATTTTGGAAGATTGCAACCAATACATCTACTATCTCTGCAGCCACTTCTTTTGAGACCCTAGGATGCAGGCCATCGGGTCCGGGGGTCATGTTCATCTTTAGTCCCATTACTTTGCCTAGTACTTTTTCTCTAGTGATAATAATTGTTTTAATTTCCACCCTCCCTTTTGGTCCTCTGATTTTCTACTATTACTGGGATGCTTTTAATGTCTTCTACCGTGAAGACAGATGCAAAATATTTGTTCAAAGTCTTTGCCATCCCCTTCTTTCCAATTATTAAATCCACAGTCTCATCCTCTAAGGGACCAACATTTCATAAACATGGGAAGTAGGTGTCCATTAGATGCAGATAACAATTGGTCAAAGATGCTGGAAGTCTCGTGTAAGGGAAATGGTTGTGAGGTAAATAATTGCAAATTGTTTACATATTATCTCTATTTCCAGAGGATTTGGGAAATGGAAATGTCATTTTGACATTTTCCTTTGTTGTAATCAAAATATGATGTATAAAGGACCATGAATTTCAACAGTTTGTTAGTGTGCTCGAAAGATACAGAAACCGGTAAAGTCACTCCCTGTACAGAGAAGACGGATCACCTTTGCTGTGTCGAAATAAAGTCTGTTCTGTGTACTCCCCTGCGAAGCCTCGTGCTCACTCGAAATGTGTTGTTGTGAAGCAGAGGCGAAAGGAGCTTGCTTAACATTTGCTGCCTTGAACTCGTCCAACTAATACATGGATGGTGAGTATGATTTAACATCGATAGTTGGTATAACTAGCTCCCGGGAATCACGATCTAGGGAATAGGATGGAATCAGACAAAATAGATGATTTCTCAACCTTGTTGGTCCCTTTGAAAATTTCTGGTATTAACAGTAAGGGAGTCCTTACGTTTGTTCCAAGGAAATTTTAAACAGAAACTGGGAGGAGATTGAGCAGGCACTGGAGAATGTGTGTCTGCAGAGGTGAAACGAAAGTAGACAGAAAATGTTCCTGTTTCAGCAGAAACTAAATGAAAGGAGGCAGAGAACATACCTATTGCCAAGAAAGCATGCTCAGACACAGGCTTAAAAATAGGGTCTTGAAGGCACAAATAGAGATGCTTAAAGAGGAGTTTGCTGCAGTCAGGCTCCATGCTGTGTAAGCTACTAAATCCTGCCTGGCTAGTCACGATGCTGTGGTACAAATATGTGATGAGAGATTGGAATTGGAAGATGAAGTACGCAGCTTAGAACCTGAGGTGGACAGACTACAGTTAGAAAAGATGCTGTAAAAAGTGTGTGTACAGAACCAGAACCAAATACAGAAACTGGAACAGAAGCAGAAACAAAGACAGTGACCTTGGGCTAATGAACGAAGAGTCTGAGGTGTTGCTCATTAATTCCGTGATGGAAGCCGTGGATGGGAAACTGATACAGAAACATTTAGAAATGAAACGAATGGGAGAAGCTTGCTCAGAAGCGCCTTCTGTAGGAATGGGCTGTCTCAGAAATGATGAGCTGCTCAGTGAATAGCTAAAATGTTGGAGTTATAAGCATGGTCTAAAGGGATGCGGAATGGAAGTTGGAATGTCAAAAATGTTTAGAGAGGCAGATATAGCATTTCCAATGGGTGAACTCTGAAAAGGATTGTGACTCTCGACTGAATATTCAACATTACCATCACTCTTTCCTGTATGTCGTTACACACATCCCATATGCCGGAGGCAATTGTTAAGAATTGTGCATGAGATAACAGGCTTGGTTGAGGACACAGATTGTGAGCTTGATATTTTGAATCAGTACAGAATGGGATTCAGTAGAAAATATCAGAATTTGACAATTGGTTTCAGGGAAAAAGGATAAACAGTTCATGATGGAATAAAGGAGAAAGGGGAAGTTCATGTGTATTTTTGTAATGACTCACTGGTTACTGTAAACTCACTCAGGTGCAACCTGATCCATCTTTATTCCAGCCCAAGAGTGCCATCTTGACAAAGACACACAGCTTATATACAGGTGACCAAGCACACATCCCACATGCGTACAGCCCGATGACCTCCGACCGTGGTGCCCTCTGGTGTCTGGTGACCCCCAAGCAGTAATACATAACAACATCCCCCTTTTAAAAACTTAACAACAGTCATTTTACAAATTAAGACAGTCTGGGGTTTTCTCTCACGAGTTGATCGTCTCAGTTCAACTTTGGCTGTGGGCGAGCGTTCTGAGTCCCTTGAGACTGAGGGCTGAGTAGCCGATCTGATGGAAGTGGTCATGACCACATCAGAGACTGAAGGTTCAGAGTCAGTAATGTCAGCAGAGTCCTCTGATGAGTGAACAATGGTTGGTTGGTCACTGACTGCATCTTCCTCACTCGGTTCCAGTTCATCCGTGTGCCGCTGTTTAACCTGGTCAAGGTGTTTCCTGCATGTTTGCCCATTCTTGAGCATGACAATAAACATTCTGTTACCCTCCTTGGCTGTAACAGTGCCGGCGATCCATTTTGGACCTTGACCATAGTTCAGTACATAAACCAGATCGTTGACTGAGATCATGACACCATTGCTGACTTTGAAGTCTGTTTTCAACACGATTATTCAAATCAGGATGAATAAGAGAAAGCCTGGTCTTGAGATTTCTCTTCATCAGTAGTTCAGCAGGAGGAACCCCAGTAAGCATTATGAGGTCTTGACCTGTAACTGAGCAATATGCATGACAACTGTCTCTGCAATGAACTCTGAGTTACACGTTTCATACTTTGCGTGATCATTTGAACGGTACGCTCTGCTTGACCATTAGAAGCAGGCTTGAATGGAGCTGATCTTACATGTCTGATGCCAATGAGTTTCATGAACCCCTGGAACTCAAGACTTGTGAAGCAAGATCCGTTGTCGCTCACAACAATGTCAGGCAAATCATGATTAGCAAACATGATACGAAGGCTCTCAATGGTAGCTGTAAACATGCTGGATGGCATAATAACACACTCTATCCACTTAGAATATGCATCCACTATGACAAAAAACATCTTTCCTAGGGCCCGCAAAATTAATTTGGATCCTCGACCATGGTTTGGATGGCCATGATCAAAGTTTCAGCGGAGATTCCACTGCTACTTTACTTAGCTGCATGCAATTATTGCACTGATGCACGCATGATTCCAGATCGGAGTCAATTCCAGGCCACCATAGATGAGACCTAGCAATGGACTTCACCATGACAATACCAGGATGAGTGCTAAGATGTTCACGTACAAATTTTTCTCTACCTTTCTTAGGCATGATTACACAATTATCCCACAGTAAACAATCTGACTGAATGGACAGATCACCCTTGCGACGGTTGTAAAGGTTGGTCTCCTCATGCATCTCCATAGGTATGGCAGACCAATCACCACTGAGTACACACCGTTTCACAACCGATAAAATAGGGTCATGGCTGGTCCAGATCCTAACTTGTTGAGCAGTGACAGGGGTTCCTTCACTCTCAAAAGCATCCATTACTAACAGTAGATCTGCAGGTTGAGGTGTCTCCATCTCAGTTGTGGGTAAGGGCAGACGATTCAGTGCATCGGCACAATTCTCAGTACCAGGTCTATGATGGATGACTAATCATAGGCAGACAATGTCAGCGCCCACCTTTGAATGTGAGACGATGCATTGGTATTAATACCTTTGTTTTCCGCAAACAATGAAATGAGTGGCTTGTGATCCATTTCTAGTTCAAAACGAAGACCAAACAGGTACTGGTGCATTTTCTATACCCCATACACACAGGCCAAAGCTTCTTTCTTTACCATACTGTAAGCTCTTTCCGCTTTAGACAGACTTCTCGAAGCATACGCAACAGGTTGTAGCTTGCCCGATTCATTTGCTTGTTGGAGTATGCAGCCAACCCCATATGATGAAGCATCACAAGCCAATATAAGACACTTACACGGATCATAATGAACAAGCAACAGATTCTTGGCTTTCTCAAAGGCTCTATCTTGAGACGCACCGCAGACCCAGTTGTTGCCTTTTCTTAGTAATACATGCAGTGGCTCTAGTAAAGTGCTCAATCTGGGTAAGAAATTACCAAAGTAGTTGAGTAGCCCAAGGACGCAGCTCTTCACAGGTTGTGTCCACATTCTGTCACATTCTGAGGTCTGGGTGCATTTTTGATGGCCTCGGTTTTCGAATCAGTGGGCCTGCTGCCATTAGCAGCAATCTTCCTCCCGAGGAATTCGACTTCAGGTGCCATAAATACACACTTCGAGCGTTTCAGCCTGAGTCCCACTTTGTCCAGATGCTGTTGGACTTCTTCAAGATTGTTCAGATGTTCAGCAGTGTCGTGACCCATGACCAGAATATCATCTTGAAACACGACAGTTCTAGGTACGGACTTCAGTAAACTCTCCATATTCCTCTGAAATATGGTTGCAGCCGAACGAATCCCAAAAGGACACCTGTTGTAGAAGAACAGTCCTTTATGGGTGTTGATGGAAGTGAGTTTCTTCGAAGTGTAGACAAGCTCCTGTGTCATATAGGCCGACGTTAGATCCAGTTTCGTGAACGACTCTCCACCAGCTAGCATGGCGAACAGATCATCAACCCTCATTAACGGATACTGATCCTGTTTCGAAAATTGGTTAATCGTAACTTTGTAGTCTCCACAAATCCTAACAGTGCCATCACTCTTCAACACAGGAACAATGGGACTAATGCACTCGTTAAACTCGACCGATGATATGATCCCTTCACGCTGGAAGCTGTGAAGCTCAATTTCAACCTTCTCCCTCATCATGTACGGAACAGACCGAGCTTTGGGATAGACAGGCCTTACATTGGAGTCCAGGTGAATCTGCACCTTGGCTTCCGTAAAATTGCCAATGCCCAGTTCAAACAAAGAAGGAAATGTTTTCAATACTTGAGCACACGAAGTATCATCCACAGAGGACAACATCTTGACATCATTCCAGTTCAGCTTGATTTTCTCGAGCCAATTCCTGTTGAACAGCGTTGGACTATTACCTGGCACGATCCATAATGGTAGCTCGTGAACCACAGCGTCATATGACACCTCGATTGCTGCACTGCCGAGCACCGGTATGAGTTCCTTAGTGTAAGTACGCAACTTGGCATTGACTGGACTCAGCTTCAATTTCGCCGCCTTCGTGTCCCACAGCTTGTCGAATGTCCTTTGGCTCATTATCGACTGGCTCGCACCTGTGTCTAGCTCCATTGATAAAGGCACGCCATTCAGCTTCACATTAATGATGATCGACTAGCTCTTGCTCAGGAATGATTACAGTCCATTCACTTCCTCCTCAGGTTGCGTATCCGGGCCATCACTGAACTGGTCCTCATCAACCACATGGTGAGCCACACCACGCTTGCTCTGTTGTGGACACAACCTGTGAAGATGCCCCACTTTCGAACATCCATTGCATGAGTATTGTCTAAACCGACACTGATGAGGCCAATGATTGACCCCACTACGCCAACAGGGTGAAATCTGGATCGAACCAGTTGGCGGCCTCTGAGCAGCGGCAGGTTTCACTTAAGCAGCTCTGCCCGAAGACAAAGCCATCTTGTTTACAGTACTTGCCGTGGAACTCTGACTCGTCGATGATATCTGCTTCAAATTATCATCCATCATCATGCATGCCTGGGCAGTCGCAATGGTCTTTTTCAAATCCAGCATCTCTGCAGCCAATAGCTTCCTGAGGATCGCATCATGGTTGATGCCTATCACGAAGACATCACGCAGCATGTCTTCCAGCATGTTCCCGAACTTACATGGTTCAGTAAGATGTTGCAGGTCGGTGACAAATCCCGACGTGTCCTGGCCCTCAGCACGAACATGCGTGTAGAAACGGTAGCGTGATATGATGATCCCCTCTTTTGGCTTCAGAAGGTTACCCCCTAATGTACACTATTCTTCATACCCTTTTTCCGCCGGACATACAGGCGAGAGAAGATTCTTCATGATGCCGTAAATTTTCGGACCACAAACGGTGAGGAGAACTGCCCTGTGCTTAACTGCGTAGGTCTATGCCTCTATGCCTTTGGCCACAAAATACTGAACCAGGCGGTCGACAAAATCCACCCAATCCTCACCCTCCACGAATCTCTCCAGGTTTCCAACAGTGCATTGTGCATGCGAAGGTTCTAAAATTATCTCGTCGCCAATTGTAATGACTCAAGAGTCTGGTTATTGTAAACTCATTCAGGTGCAACCTGATCCATCTTTATTCCAGCCCAAGAGTGCCAGCTTGACAAAGACACCCAGCTTATATACAGGTGACCAAGCACATATGCCACATGTGTACAGCCTGATAACCTCCGACTGCGGCGCCCTCTGGTGTCTGGTGACCCCCAAGCATTAATACATAACAATTTTCTTCTGTTCTATAGCGCATTTTTTTGTTTTCAGTGTGAATTTTAATATCTCTTTACAAAGCATGTGCAAATGTTACTGTGGCACCTCCCCCTTTTTCAAGCTGGAATGTGCGCTGAGTAGAATAAATTTGTCTGAATTAAATTGGAGTTATTGAGGTTAGCTAACCATTTAACTTGTTAAAAACAGCCTTCAATTTTGGCCACGGTGAAGTTCTGGTTGTTGTAAATTGTGCAAAAGCCTCTGGTTCTGGACAGGAGACAAATCATATCAATAATTAGCATATTTATTTTAAAATTTCTGACCAATTTCTGCACTCAATGCTTTGAGGTGGTTGTTCATTCACCTTAGTGATACTGGAATGTGTGACGAGGGGGTGGGGTGGGAACGGGAGGGGAATGCTACTGCTGTGTGTATGATAATGACATCTGATGTATTTTACCTGCGGAATTCAATTGACCGGGATTTTCGTAAAGGCACAAAGAGTTTGCAAAAGTAATCAAAAAAAAAATTGGCAAAGGTTACACAAGCTGACATTGGTTGATGATGTCTGGGTTTGTCTTGTTTTGTAATGCAAAAAAAAAGTTAACACTTTTCACAAGCAGCTGTGTGTTTTTTTAATACTTTCTGGCATCATATTAACTCTGTTTTAATTTACTGTGCAACAACTTGTGCATTATTGACTAAATATTTTGGGCATTTTTAATTTGAGTGGCTGTTTCCCCATACTGACAGGAGGGCTTCAGAAATTGACAAAGGACTAATGAACCCATTGGGCTGTCAGGAGCCACAATGGATTTTCTGGGTTTTGTTTTAAGCAGAGGGCCATATGATGGTGCAAGATTACCAGGAACTCCCAGAGAGCACTTTACTTCTCAGAAAACAAGACTGGATGAGGTATCTATTTTGCAAATCCTTTGAAAACAAATTATGTAAACAGTTTGCAATTGTTAACCTCAAAACCATTTCCCTTACACGAGACTTCCTGACTGAACATCAGTTATCATCTTTGAAGTTAAAGCTGTGCTAACCGATTGCTAGCCCTGTTTTATTACCCTTAAACTAATGTTGTATGTTATAACCTGCACGTATTTCCCTTACAAAAGCACTTTCCATCTCATAAAACAGCAATACATTCTTTATACCACACTTCAAAGTCATCTGTTTATATCCTGGAAAGCCTGTAAGCATATTAATCAAGATACAAAGAAGTTTGATTATTAACCCTTAACTCGCCAAGATCGCCAACATGCATCACTCCAGGATATCCACCACTTTTAATTTCTTCTACTGCATGCTCTTATGTTGAGGTAGACTTTTTATACAGTATAATTCTAGTCCATTGGTGCTGAATTATGTTTTAAACCGTCACCCACCATTCATGATTTCCAATGGTAGATGTTCCTTTTTCCACCTCTCATCTCTCCTCTCTCATATACTCTCATATAAAATCCCTATGCCAACACTTCTTTACTCAACAACCTTCCGACTCTCCTGTTGCCATCCCAGGCTCAACTCCCCTTTAGACAAGTCTGCAGCTTCCCTCTGTGCCTCTCTTTGCATCCTCCGAAGGGCCCATCGTGGCACTCATCGCTGTCTCCTCACAAGTAGCAACCCCAACTGTCCCATACTACTCTCTCACCGACCTTACCATCCAGCTTGTCCACGGGGGGCTAACCTTGCAAATCTCCTCCCCGTCCAACTCATCCCTCCAAGCACTCTCTCCCACGCTGGCTGTTCCCCCGGTCCAGCCTTCATCTATGCTCACTCAAGTCAGAAGGGCACAGACTTGAACAGATGTGGCGGACAACTGGTTTAGCCATTCACTGATCTGACTCGAACACATAAAACATTATTGGTTCCTACTCTTGTCTACAAAAACTGCTCACTATTCAAGGATCATTCTGGAATGCAAAAATATCTGACGGCTACTATTCTCTACTTCTAACCGTTTCCTTAAACCCCTCTCCCATTTCTCCACCACACTAACCATCAACAACTAGTGTGAGGAGCTCATGGACTTCTTTGTCTCAAAGATTGACATCATCTGAACAGCTGCCTCTGCGAGTCCCCTTCCTTCACCACGGCCACAGGGTCAAACTTCATCTAAGGCTCCCACCAGCCCCAGCCCTAAACTCACGTCTTTCTCTAGTTTCTCTTTGATCTCCCCTCTTGATCTCTCCAAGCTCATCTTGTCCATGAGCCCCACTTCCTGCTCCCTTGACTCTATTCCCTCTAAACTGCTGACCATCCAACTTTTTTGGCTCCCATGTTAGCCAACATTGTTAACAGTTCTCTCTCCTCAGGTACTGTTCCCGTCTCCTTCAAATCTGCTGTCATCACCCCTCTCCTCAAAAAACCAAACCTTGACCCTACTTTGTCTGCTAGCTAGCGCCCCATCTTCAACTTCCCTTTCCTCTCCAAAGTACTTGAATGTGTTGTTGCCTCCAAAATCCGTGACTATTTTTGCATGAATTCAATGTTTGAATCTCTTTAATCTGGTTTTCGCCCCTGCCACATTACTAAAACGGCTCTCATCAAAATCACAAATGACATCCTTTGTGAATGTGACAAACATAAGCTATCCCTCCTCATCCTTCTGAACCTGTCTGCAGCCTTTGACACAGTTGACCCTCCTCCAAAGCCTCTCCACCACCGTCCAGCTGGGTGGGACTGGTTGCGCCTAGTTCCATTTTTATCTATCTAAACCGAGCTACAAAATCTCCTGCAATGGCTTATTTTCCCACTCCTGCATTGTTACCTCTGGAAGATGGGCCGACCCTTCCTAAATTACCCCCATGCCGGGAGTGGATGAAACTGGTTTCCACGCCGGCCCTGTTGCCGCCCCCTCGGGCACGCGCCGACCCCCTTCTGACCGACTGGTAAAGTGTGGCCACCAGTTCCAGTTGGCAACAGGTCTTCTTCAAGCAAACTACAAATGTCTACCATGATCTGATGCGATATCCTGACCCCCTCTGAGGCATTCGACTTCAGTCATTTCAAGGAAGCTGATCCTCTGCCTATATACACTGTGTTGCGGGCATTGCGTCCTACGAGCTGCACCTCTGTGCTCATAACATAAGAACATAAGAGATAGGAGCAGGCATAGGTTGTTTGGCCCCTCGAGCCTGTTCCGCCATTCAGTAAGATCATGGCTGATCTGACCATGGACTCAGCTCCACTTCCCTGCCCGCTTCCCACAGCCCTTTGTTCCCTTATCGCACAAAAATCTGTCTATCTCCGCCTTAAATATATTCAACGACTCAGCCTCCACAGCTCTCTGGGGCAGAGTGTTATGTCTGCAATGCACTTATGAATGACTCCACGAGGCAATGTGTTGTACTCAAACTGTAGTGACCTTGGTCCTTTATTCGTAACTCCAGAGTGAGGCACAAGCATGGTGGGCAGCCTTTTATACTGGGCACTGCGCACCTATGCAGGTGACCCTCTGGTCGCCCACTGCAGTGCCCTCTGGTGGACAGCCTCTGCCACAGGGCAGAAAACCCCAGTCTCTACCAGTTGCACCCTCTAGTGATGCCAGCATATATATACACAATGTAAAACTTATTGATAGTACATCAGGTAACAAGTCTCCATCTTATGCAACTATACAGTGACTACATAGAGAGTATATCTAGTCTGCATATATAACATCACTCTCCCCCAAGTCCTTTGTGCCGATTACCTTTGCACTGTGCGCTCTGGCTTAGCTTTCCCCAGACTTTAGTGCCAGTAGCCCTTGCACCTTGGCTGTGCTTTGGCTTGGCTCTCTCCCTGTTAACCTCCAAGTCCTTTTGCCACAATGCTGGGTAGTGGTTACCAGTTTGGATGGTTCAATGATACAGTGGAG
Source organism: Pristiophorus japonicus (assembly GCF_044704955.1). Taxonomy (NCBI): domain Eukaryota; kingdom Metazoa; phylum Chordata; class Chondrichthyes; family Pristiophoridae; genus Pristiophorus; species Pristiophorus japonicus. Next base: position 57,112,033 of record NC_091995.1, read on the forward strand.
ATTCCAGTGAGTTCTGGGTATGACCCATGTGTGTGCCCATGGCTACATACATCCATTCCCCCCACCCCCGCCTCACCCCAAGCGAGATAATGCAGCAGGCCCGTTACATTAATATACAGGATCGGACACAGTGTAATTACAAAGAAAGGAAGTTACAGTTTGTATCATGACACCTTGGTCAGTGACTTACGTTCGTTACGTTTTGCGGTCGTGCGCCAGGATTGGGTAGATCGCATTCCTGGTTCAGTCATGGTAAGCACTGAGGTAGCAGTACAGGTATGTGAGGACGCTGGTTCCAGAGCAACCAGACGGGATCCTAGTCGTCTGATGGTGGCGCTGTGCCCCCTGCTAGTGGGGTGGGCTTGGTTCACTCACCTAGCCAGGACTCAGGGCCTTTGCCGTTGCCTAGTGGTGGGCAGAGCCACAGATATGTGTGGCCTCCCTGTCCTTCTTTGAGGGCTGCAGAATCTTCTGCCTGCTCTCTAACGTTGTTGGGAACCTGGCTGTTCCAGGTCCCGTTTGGGGAACTCGTTGGTTCTGACCTTTTATGGCCGAGGTAGCGACTGGGTCTGGGGGCTGCGCCGTCTCTACCCGGGTGGTGGGCAATGGCAGCCGACTGCGCGAATTGGCGCCATTTTCATTTCCAGGTCCGTGGTGAATAATGCCATCAGGTGCCTGCAGCGTGAGATAGACCCGGGGCAGGGTATCAGGATCAGTGCCTTCACCCTTCTGAGGTTGCTGGCCTATAACTTGTGGGGACACCTGGGGCAGGACATCAAGATCAGTGCCTTTATCCTCCCGAATTCGGTCACTTGCTACTTTTGGGGACACTCTCTTCCCAACATCTTGCAACAACATTTTGTTCTTTACATTAGGAATGGTACCGACATCTCACAACAACATTTTCTTCACAATCTTAATTGGTTCGTTACATTGATTGCCATGCATACAATGTCTCTTTAAGTTCAGTTGGTTGCAGGTCTCCTTTAAGAGAATCCTGCTGGCTTTACCCCAATCAAATCCTTTGTTAGACACCACGCATTGGTCCCTCAATGTTGTACCTCGTAATATGGCCACAGCCATCTTTTTTTTCAACCACACTGCACCTCGCTGCAGCAGGGACGCCATCTTGCCTCTGTCCTCGAGGTCGACTGCCTTGATCCTTCTCTCCTGCGATTCTGCCACAAAAGTTGGAAGAATGCCTGTGAATTCGATCTTCCTCCCCAGGAGTCCTGCCACTGAAGCCGGGAAGGTACTTTTAGGTCATTCCGGACGGATCATTGTCACGCAGTCGTGATGGACGGTCTGTGCCTCAGGTGCTGCGCTGCTCTGTTCTCTGGTGCCTGGCCCAAGCGAAGGTGAGGTTTTGCTCTGCCTCTGAGCACGGGGGATGTCGATTGCTGGACTGAAGAGGTCTTCCCATTTCCACTGGATCTTCCCCATCCACCTTCTTCTGAGTAGCGTTGGGCCATCACCTGCAACAATCCACAGAGGTAACTTGTGCACCACGCCATTATGGATTACACTTACATCCGCACTACCAAGGACTGGGATCAGCTCCTTGGTGTAGGTGCTCAACTTTTCCTGTACTGGAACCAGCTCAGGTCGTTTTTCATTCCATAGCCTCTCAAAGGCATCCTGGCTCATCACTGACTGGCTCGCTCCCGTGTCCACCTCCATAAAGACTGGAACGCTGTTTATCTCGACTTCCATCTTCACTGGAGGACAATTCCTGGTGCAGGTAAACACTCCATACACTTCTTCTTGGGGCTGAGCTGCCTCTCTGGCCAAATCATAATACACCCCGCTGGATTCAAAGTCATCTACCGACTCCTCTGCCAGACAGTGAGTTGTAGCTCTTTTACACATATGCTGGAGGTGGCGTTTCGTGTTACAGGTTTTGCATATGTACTCAGCAAACTGACACTGGTGAGCCCTATGGTTTCCTCCGCAATGCCAGCATGGTGCTACTCGATTAGCACCCCTCGGCGGACTCTGAGTTCTGGAACGCTGAGGTCTGTGCTCTCTGCCCTGGGCAGAGCTACTTTCTACAGTCTTGCCTGTGAAAGGCACCATTCTGTGTACAGTACTTGCCGGGTTTAAGTCCACAGGATGAATAATTTGCGTGGTGCTGCAGGTTGAGGTCATGAACTCCTGACTGATGCTGATGGCCTTCTGCAGGTTGACTGTGGTGTCGGCAGATAATAGCTGTTGAAGGAGGGCCTCGTGGCCAATTCCCATAACAAAGATGTCCTGCAATGCTTCGTTGAGGTGCGTGCTGAAATCTCATGGTGCCGCAAGTCTCCTGAGGGCGGCAGCATATTTTGCAATCTCCTGGCCCTCAGGTCTGCGGTGAGTGTAGAATCTGTGCCTGGCCGTGAGGATGCCCTGTTTTGGTTTTAGTTGGTCGCGAATTAGTTCAATCAGCTCATTGTAGGTAGTATCCTTGGCCTTCATGGGTGTCGGCAAGTCCCTGACGAGGCGGTAGACCTCAGGCCCACATCTGGTCAGCAGTATAGCCTTGCGCTTCTCCGCCGATGCGTCCGTCTCCCCTGCCAGGTCGTTGGCCACGAAATATAGCTCGAGTCTTTCCGGGAAGGCATCCCAATCATCACCCTCTGTGAAGTCTTTTAGTGTGCCAAAGGTAACCATAATCGCGTGAATGTCCGTATTCCCGTCGCCAGTTGTTATGTCTGTAATGCACTTATGAATGACTCCACGAGGCAATGTTTTGTACTCAAACTGTAGTGACCTTGGTCCTTTATTCGTAACTCCAGAGTGAGGCACATGGTGGGTAGTCTTTTATACTGGGCCCTGCACACCTATAGAGGTGACCCTCAGGTCTCCCACTGCAGTGCCCTCTGGTGGACAGCCTCTGCCACAGGTCTCCACCCTCTAGTGGTGTGAGCATACTATATACACAGTGTAAACCTTATTGACAGTACATCAGGTAACAAGTCTCCATCTTATGCAACTATACAGTGACTACACAGAGAGTATATCTATAGTCTGCAAATATATATACATATATATATAAAACAGAGAATTCCACAGATTTACAACCCTCTGAGAGAAGAAATTTCTCCTCATCTCAGTTTTAAATGGGTGGCCCCTTATTCTGAGACTATGTCCCGTAGTTTTAGTTTCCTCTATGAGTGGAAATATCCTCTCTGCATCCACATTGTTGAGCCCTCTCAATAAGATCGCCTCTCATTCTTCTGAATTCCAATATGTATAGGCCCAACCTACTCAACCTATCTTCATCAGTCAACCCCCTCATCTCCGGAATCAATCTAGTGAACCTTCCCTGAACAGCCTCAAATGCAAGTATATTCTTCCTTAAATACGGAGACAAAGACTGTATGCACTACTCCAGGTGTGGCCTCACCAATACCCTGTACAGTTGTAGCAGGACTTCTCTGCTTTTAGAGCGCTTGAAACATAGAAATTTACAGCGCAGAATGAGGCCATTCTGGCCCATTGTGTCCGCGCCTGCCGACAAAGAGCCACACAGCCCTTGGTCAGCAGCCCTAAAAGTTACATATAAACCTATGAACAATAACGGAAAGGCAAAGAACATCCAGCCCAACCAATCCGCCTCACCACAACTGCGGCGCCCCTTATACTAAAACATTTTACACTCCACCCCAACTGGAGCCATGTGATCTCCTGGGAGAGCAAAAACCAGATAAAAACCCAGGCCAATTCAACATAGAAATATAGAAACATAGAAAATTGGTGCAGGAGTAGGCCGTTCGGCCCTTCGAGCCTGCACCACCATTCAATGAGATCATGGCTGATCATTCCCTCAGTACCCCTTTCCTACTTTCTCGCCATACCCCTTGATCCCTTTAGCCGTAAGGACCATATATCCCGCTTGAATATATCCAATGAACTGGCATCAACAACTCTCTGCGGCAGGGAATTCCACAGGTTAACAACTCTCTGAGTGAAGAAGTTTCTCCCCATCTCAGTCCTAAATGGACTTCCCCAACATCGGGAACATTCTTCCCGCATCTAACCTGTCCAGTCATGTCAGAATCTTATATGTTTCTATGAGATCCCCTCTCATCCTTCTAAACTCCAGTGCATAAAGGCCCAGTTGATCCAGTCTCTCCTCATATGTCAGACCAGCCATCCCAGGAATCAATCTGGTGAACCTTCGCTGCACTCCCTCAGTAGCAAGAACGTCCTTCCTCAGATTAGGAGACCAAAACTGAACACAATACTCCAGGTGAGGCCTCACCAAGGCCCTGTACAACTGCAGTAAGACCTCCCTGCTCCTATACTCAAATCCCCTAGCTATGAAGGCCAACATACCATTTGCTTTCTTCACCGCCTGCTGTACCTGCATGCCAACTTTCAATGACTGATAAACCATGACACCCAGGTCTCATTGCACCTCCCCTTTTCCTAGTCTGCCGCCATTCAAATAATATTTTGCCTTCGTGTTCTTACCCCCAAAGTGGATAACCTCACATTTATCCACATTATACTGCATCTGCCATACATTTGCCCACTCACCTAACCTATCCAAGTCAACCTGTAGCCTCTTAGCATCCTCCTCACAGCTCACACCGCCATCCAGTTTAGTGTCATCTGCAAACTTGGAGATACTACACTCAATTCCTTCATCTAAATCATTAATGTATATAGTAAAGAGCTGGGGTCCCAGCACTGAGCCCTGTAGCACCCCACTAGTCACTGCCTGCCATTCTGAAAAGGACCCGTTTATCCCGACTCTCTACTTCCTGTCTGCCAACCAGTTCTCTATCCACATCAGTACATTACCCCCAATACCATGTGCTTTGATTTTGCACACCAATCTCTTGTGTGGGACCTTGTCAAAAACCTTTTGAAAGTCCAAATACACCACATTCACTGGTTCTCCCTTGTCCACTCTACTAGTTACATCCTCAAAAAATTCCAGAAGATTTGTCAAGCATGATTTCCCTTTCATTAATCCATGCTGACTTGGACCGATCCTATCACTGCTTTCCAAATGTGCTGCTATATGATCCTTAATAATTGATTCCAACATTTTCCCCACCACTGATGTCAGGCTAATTGGTCTATAATTAGCCGTTTTCTCTCTCCCTCCCTTTTTAAAAAGTGGTGTTACATTAGCTACCCTCCAGTCCATAGGCACTGATCCAGAGTCGATAGACTGTTGGAAAATGATCACCAATGCATCCACTATTTCTAGGCCCACTTCCTTAAGTACTCTGGGATGCAGACTATCAGGTATTTATTGGCCTTCAATCCCATCAATTTTCCTAACACAATTTCCCACCGAATAAGGATATCCTTCAGTTCCTCCTTCTCACTAGACTCTCGGTCCCCTAGTCCTTCCAGAAGGTTATTTGTGTCTTCCTTCGTGAAGACAGAACCAAAGTATTTGTTCAATTGGTCTGCCATTTCTTTGTTCCCCATTATAAATTTACCTGAATTCGACTGCAAGGGACCTACGGTTGTCTTCACTGAATTTCTCTTCAAATATCTATCGAAGCTTTTGCCGTCAGTTTTTATGTTTCCGTCAAGCTTCCTCTCGATCTCTATTTTCGCCCTCTTAATTAAACCCTTTGTCCTCCTCTGATGATTTCTAAATTTCTCCCAGTCCTCAGGTTTGCTGCTTTTTCTGGCCAATTTATATGCTTCTTCCTTGGATTTAACACTTTCCTTAATTTCCCTTGTTAGCCACGGTTGAGCCACCTTCCCCGTTTTATTTTTACTCCAGACAGGGATGTACAATTGCTGAAGTTCATCCATGTAATCTTTAAATGTTTGCCATTGCCATAGGGAGAAAAAATCTGGTAAAATTCCTCTCCGACCCATCCAGGCAATCGAAACTAGTCCAGGAGATCACCCTGGCCGTATTCTATTCTCTGCAGTACTTACCATTATATCTGCTCCGTCCAACAAAAGGTCATCCAGTCTAATCCCAATTACCAGCTCTAGGTCTGTAACCCTGCAGGTTACTGCACTTTAAGTGTCCATTCAACCATCTCTTAAAAGTGGTGAGGGTTTCTGCATCCACCACTCTTCCAGCCAGTGAGTTCCAGATCCCCACAACCCTCTGCGTAAAGAACCCCACCCCCTCAAATCCCCTCTAAACCTTCCACCAACCACTTTAAAACTATGCCCCCTCATAATAGACGCCTCCGCCAATGGAAATAGACCCTTACTATCCACTAAGTCCAGGCCCCTCAATATTTTTTACACCTCAATAAGATCTCCTCTTAACCTCCTCTGTTCCAATGAGAACAAACCCAGCCTATCCAATCTGTCCTCATAACTAAGATTCTCCATTCCAGGCAGCATCCTAGTAAATCTCCTCTGCACCTCTCTTATGCAATCACATCCTTCATATAATATGGTGACCAGAACTGCACGCAGTACTCCAGCTGTGGCCTAACCAAAGTATTATACAATTTAAGCATACCTCCCTGCTCTTATATTCTATGCCTCGGCCAATTAAACAAGCATTCCATTTGCATTCTTAACCACCTTATCCACCTGGCCTACTACTTTCAGGGATCTGTGGACCAATGGTAGAGCTTTGGAGGCGTGGCCTATTCAGTTGGAGCTGTGCTGCTGTGAGAGAAGGAACTCCCTGCTGAAGCTCCTGTCTGGAAGGCCAAGAGTGAACCCTGAGACCAGCCCAGGAAGAGGAGGAGAGGGCTGGCTTACTGCAGTTCAACATCCAGAGGGAGAGGAGGAGAGCAGAAACATTTATCAACTTTATTACTGCTACAAAGAGTTGGAGAGAGGGGGAAAAGAGCAACAACCTGTGTGGAAGGAGGGAGATTCTACAACATTCTACAGGTGGGTGTTGGTGCATTCCCCGAAAGACATTGTTTTATCGGTGGGGGGAGAAAAGAAGATTTTCTTCGAGGCCCGGAACATCGCGGCGGGTGTGTGTGTGTGGAAGTGTGTGTGGGGGTCTTGCTTACAGCTAGGCCCCACACACCACTGAAGCACCCCTCCCCCATTGCCTAGCCTGGGATAGCTGGAGCTACCTGGCTGAAGATTTACTAATCACCCTATTAAACATCGTTGGGAGTGTGTGCCTGGGTGGCTCCATCTGTCCCAGGTGAAGACATCTTCTTCCCCCACCCGAAGACTATGCTATAAAGACTGTGTTTTTTGCCATCTGGGGAGTGCACCCCAAGAAACACCCACCCATCGCTGTGAGGGGAGACCTGCCCTCGCAGCTTCCCTCTTTCCCACCCCCCCAACTCTTTCACTCTCTCTCTCTGTCTCTCCACTCTCTCTCTGAGAGCCCTTTCCTCCTAATTTTAAAAAACAATTAAGACAACTGAGCAGAGGGAGCAAGGCCCCTCCCCATTCGTTGACTCGGTGTGCCCCATTAAGAACTCCCTCTGCTCAAAAAACCAACGAGGCCAATTAAAGACCATTAAGGCCTGTGACTTTGGGGTGGGTGTAGCCCTTAAAGGGATCCCGTGATGGCGACCCCATCCACACCGGTGGCAGGGCCAGCTAGGACATATGCGCAGGCGGCGTCCACATCCACGGCGCCTCCTGCGCTTCCTGCTGCCCTGCCACCATTCAGACTGATAACAAAAAAACACGGGGTCAAGAGCTACACTCACCCCACAATGAGCATTGAGGAGTGCGTGCGGGCGATGGCTGGGGTAGTCGGCCCCTCGGCCATTGTCGCGGCCTCCAAGATGTCTGGGAAGGCTGTATTCTTCCTGGGGTCGGAGCGGTCGGTGTCCCTGGCCCTTGAAAAGGGGCTCACGGTGGGTGGGACGTTCCTGCCGGTGGACCCTCTCGAGGCCACTGCGCAGAGGATCATCATTTCAAACGTCCCGCCCTTTGTTCCCGCTGAGCTCCTCCTCCCTCACCTACACCAACTGGGGGAGGTAAGGTCAGGGATCAACCCCATACCGCTCGGCCTCAGGGAGAACAGCCTGCGCCACGTGTTCTCCTTCCGCCGCTAGCTCTTTGTCCGGCTGGCGCGGGAGGAAACGACGGAGGGAAGTTTTAATGTGGTGCACGAGGGGACTGCCTACCGCGTCTTCTGGACGTCGGACGGCGTGCGGTGCCATGCCTGTAGGGAGGTGGGGCACGTTCGCAAGAACTGCCCCGCTTCAAAGGCCGCCAAACCACCGAAGGCGGTCAAGGCTGGCGCCGCCGCCACCCCTCCCTCTAGTAGCGTCCGCGTGCCGGGAGCCGTAGGTGCGCGGGCATCGTCAGGGGCCTTTGTTTTCACGGCCTCTGGCGGGGGGGAGGGAGAGCGTCCGATCGGAAAGAGGGCGCGGAGAAAGGCAAAACATCTCGAGGCGGGTCCCCTCAGTGCGCCAGACAGCTTGAACACCGCGCTCAGCCCAACCCTGACATCGGCGAGCGCGGGGTGCTCTGAGCCCGTGCCCGAGCCCTTGACCAGTATCACAGAGGGGCTCGGGCACGGACAAGAAAAGGAAAAGGGGGGTGGTGGAGCGGGAGGTCTCCCTGCCTCCGCGCCCCCCCAGGAACAAAAGGAGGCGCTGCTCCAATGAGGCGGAGGGGGAACAACATCCCTCCGCGGAGGAGTCGGTGCCCGCCGCGTGTCCTGCGTCCCCCACCAGCGCCCCCAAACTGCGCCGTAGGCAGGAGGAGTCTGTCCCCGGGGAGGGTGAGACAGTCAAGGCTGCCCAGCCTCTGCCTCCCAGGGATGGCGTGGAAGATCTGCCTGTGTGGGGGGGGGGGCGAGCGGAGGAATGCATTGCCGCTGGGTCGAGCGTCCCGGGGACTGAGGCGGGCGGGGCCGAAAAGGCCGAACCTGAGCCCGCCCAGCTATTAACCAACTTCCCCCGGGATTTGCTCGACTCGGCAGAAACTGAAAATGACAATAATTTCACAGAACATCCACACGCTGGGCCGGGGGTGGCGGCGGGGAGGGGGAAGAACAACAACCCTCGCCCCCTACTTTGGAGCTGGGGTACTTGGAGGACCTGGAACATTACTTTGGCCAGGTCTCTCCGTGTTCCCCGGATCCTGGGGTGGAGGAACCCCTTCCGCTGTCACTTCCTGACCCAGCACCACTTTTAAAAGAGCCCAGTGGGGACTCCTCTGCCGACGATCCTGGTGGTGGGATCGGGGCAAAGCCAGGGCCGGATGGAGCGGCCGGGCCGTTTGCCGTACCTTGTGCGGTCGACGGGCCGGCTGCTAGCGGCGACCTCCCGGAGGGGGACGGGGACTCGGTGGAGGACGCGGGTGAAGATCTCGAGTCCATCGCCAGTGAGGCAGTGGATCTCCTCGTGCCCGCCGCTGAGTCCCCCCTCATTCCCGTAGAGGATCTCCGTGACTTTTTGGTCGAGAGCCAGGGTCGCCGCAACCGAACCCATCTGGCCCGGGAAAGATGGTCTGAGCCGGGGCTGCTCATCGCTTCCGTCCGCGTCGCCGCTAAAACCATGGCCGCGGGCGGGCCCTTATCAAAGGCTCAAGGCCTTGAGCTGCGCCGGCTCAAAAAGTTCCTCGCTGGGCTGCTGAAGGAGTGGAGGTAAGCAAACGACTCCACTCCCCCCCCACAATAGGTTAAGGTAGAGGTTGCACTATGCTTTTGTCATGAAGATAACCATAGCCAGCATCAACATCAATGGCAGCAGAGAGGCACACCGTAGATTTAACAATTTTTCGCTCCTGCGGGAGGGGAAATATGCGGTGTGCTTCCTGCAAGAAACCCACGCCGTTCCGGGAGACGAAGCCACGTGGCTCCTGGAATGGCAAGGAGAGGTCCACATGAGCCACCTCACTACCACTTCTTGTGGGGTGGCCATCTTGTTGGCCCCGCATTTTCAGCCGGAGATCTTGGGGGTCGAGGAGCCCGTGCCAGGCCGCTTGCTGCATGTCACGGTTCGCCTGGGGGACGTGCCGCTCCATCTCGTGAACGTACGCCCCTCAGCCTGGACCACAGCAAATGCGCTTCTTCGAAGAGGTGTCCGCTCTTCTTGGCTCCGTCGACGTCGGCGACTGCATTGTCCTCGGGGGAGATTTTAACTGCACCCTCGAGACGAGGGACCGCTCCGGTGCCCCGCAGAGCATGACGGCGATGGAGAAGTTGAGGGACCTGGTCGGGTCCTTCGACTTGGTGGACGTCTGGCGAAATCTCCACCCCGACTCCAGCGCCTTTACTTGGGTGAGGCCTGGAGTAGGATGGTCCAGAGTCGACCGCCTTTACGTGTCTCGGGCGTACGTTTCCTGCGTCCCGGTGGCCTCCATGCGACCGGTGCCGTGTTCGGACCACCACGAGGACGGGGTCCGCGTACTGACATTTTAACAACCAGCTGCTGGAGGACGTGCGGCTCCAGGACTCGTTCCGTCATTTCTGGGCCGACTGGAGAAGGAAGCAGGGGGGCTTCCCCTCCTTGAGGCTATGGTGGGACGTGGGCAAGGCTCATGTCCGCGTCTTCTGTCAAGAGTACGCGAGGGGGTCGACCAAGAGGCGGGCGGCCAAGGTCGGGCGCCTAGAAACAGAGGTGCTCGAACTGGAGTCCCGTCTTGGTCAAGTCGTCGAGAACCCGGCCCTGCGGATGGTGTACGAAGTGAAGAAGGCCGCGCTGAAGGACCTGCAGCTCGTCGGGTCCCGAGGCGCGTTCGTGAGGTCGCGGATCCGGTTCCTGCGGGATCTGGACCGCGGCTCCCCCTTCTTCTACTCGCTGGAAAAAAGACAGAATGCCCGTAAGCAGCTCTAGACGCTGCTGGCCGACGACGGCTCTCTCGTCTCGGATCCGGAGGGCGTCAACAACAGGGCCCGTGAATATTACGGGGCTCTGTTCTCTCCGGAGCCGTCCAGCGAAGAAGCACGTAGAGTTTTGTGGGAGGACCTGCCGAAGGTCAGCCCGGAGGGCGCCGAAAATCTGGAAGCTCCGCTAAGCCTGGCGGAGCTGACCGGTGCCCTCGCCCGGCTCTCGAGGGGAAAATCCCCGGGGCTGGACGGGCTGACCGTGGAGTTCCACAGGGAGTTCTGGGACGTTCCTGGGGGGCGACTACGCGCGGGTCCTGGGGGAAAGTCTGGCGACCGGGGAGATGCCCCCCTCTTGGCGCAGGGCAGTCATCGTCCTGCTGCCTAAGAAGGGCGATCTCCGCCTCCTTAAGAACTGGCGCCCGGTCTCCCTCCTCAGCACGGACTACAAAATCTTCGCCAGGGCGATGTCTGCTCGTCTTGGCGCGGTGCTGGACCACATGATCCACCCCGACCAGTCCTACACGGTCCCGGGCCGGACAATCCACGATAACATCCATCCGGGACCTCATCCATCATTCCCAGGAGGCTGGTCTGTCGGTCGCCTTCCTATCTCTCGACCAAGAGAAGGCGTTCGACAGGGTGGATCACGACTATCTGTTCGGAACTCTGCGTGCTTTCGGGTTCGGGATGCATTTCGTCGCCCGGATCCGACTTTCATACGCCGCCGTGGACTGTCTGATAAAGGTTAACGGGTCCTTGATGGCGCCCCTTCACTTTGGGAGAAGGGTGCGCCAGGGATGCCCCATGTCCGGCCAGTTATATGCCATCTGCGTGGAGCCTTTCCTGCGCCTCCTGCGGACGAGGTTGATGGGACTGGCTCTGCAAGGGCCGGGCGTGGAGGTCATCCTCTCGGCTTACGCCGATGACGTGCTCCTCGCGGTAGAGGATCCCGCTGACCTGCGGAGGATGCGTGAGTGCCAGGAGATTTACTCGGCCGCATCCTCCGCCAGAATCAACTGGGAGAAATGTTCCGGACTCCTGGTGGGTCAGTGGCGGGTGGACTCCTTGCCGGAGGAGCTCAGGCCTTTTTCCTGGAGCACGACCCATCTCCTCTATCTGGGAGTCTACCTTAGCCCCGACGAGGAAGCCTGGCCGGCGAACTGGCAAGAGCTGGAGGCCAAGGTCGCCACTCGCCTAGGGCGCTGGACAGTATTGCTCCGAGTGCTGTCCTACAGGGGTCAAGCGCTATTCATAAACCAGCTGGTGGCCACCATGTTGTGGTACCGGCTGGTCACTTTGACCCCTCCCCCTGCGTTTGTCACCCAGCTCACGACTTTCCGTCTTCAGACCCTGCAGAGATACCTTTACGTCGAGCCCCCTCCTAGGTGGCATGCTCTGGCGACGTATTTCTTCCGCCAGCAGCACGGCCTTAACTACGACACGCAGCTTCTGTTTGTGGGCCTGGGGGGGCGTCAGGACCGCCTTCCAGGAGCTGCCTGTCTGGAACAAAGTCTCCACCAAGCGCAGCTCTCCACCGGCTGGAGTGGCGGCTGTCCTGCAGGAGCCGCTGCTCGGGAATCCGTACCTCCACGACCGAGGTTTTTTGTGGCGGTCGGACGAGAGGGCTGTGGCTGGTGAGGTGACCAGGGTCAGGGACCTGCTCGATGGCGGAGGAGCGGGCTGGATGGCGCCAGACACACTGGCGTGGCGCTTAAATTCCGCCAACGTCTGCCGCGCGGCCGATGCCATCAAGTCGCTAAAAACAGCTCTGGGCCCTGACTCCGTAAGGTGCATCGAGGAGGCTCAAGCATGTGGGGAGATCCGTCCGAACTGACCCCCGTCCGGACGGAATTCCTCATCGGCGCCAAACCCCGGAACCTCCCTCGGGAGCCAGCGCCTCACAACTTGAGCCTCCTCGAGGAAATCCCCTCTGTGCCTTTCAGTTCCGCGCGGAGGGGTTTCCTGTACGGGCTGATCCTGCACACTCTCAACTTTGCCATTCTCGCCTGCATCCGGACACGCCATGGCGTACCATCTTGCCGTCCGGAGGAGGCGGGGGTCCCCGATGGAGGGCACTCTACGCGGGAGTCCTCCCAGTATTTATCGGGGACTTGGCCTGGAGGGTGGTGCACGGAGCAGTCCCGTGCAATAAATTTTTAAGCCGGTTCACGGGCTCCCAGGCCGCCTGCAATTTCTGCGGTCTGGAAGAGTCCGTGTTCCATGTTTTTATGGAATGCACGAGGTTGCAGCCCCTGTTTTATTATTTAAAGGGGCTGCTCCTGAAATTCTGGCTGCACTTCAGTCCCACACTCCTGATCTTTGGGCACCCTGTGCGGAGGGGAGCGGGTAGGTCCGAGGGCCTCCTTGTAGGACTGCTCCTGGGCACGGCCAAGGGTGCCATCAGCCGGTCCAGGCAGCGGGCGGTCGAGGGGGTCGTTCAACCTGACTGCCTGCCTCTCTTCTGCGCGTACATCCGCGCCAGGGTGTCCTTGGAGATGGAGCATGTGGTGTCCATCGGTACGCTCGCGGCCTTCCGCGAGAGGTGGGCACCGGAGGGACTGGAGTGCATCGTCACGCCCGGCAACCAAATTTTAATTTGATTTTATGTTTTAAAGTTTCATTTGTTTTAATTGCCGGTGTTTTTAGTGTTCCCCTCCCCTTTTATAGGGGGCACTTGGAGAAAAAAAATAAGAGTTTAGTGCCCAAAAAAAAACTTTAAAATAAAACAAAAAAACAAAAAAAAACACAAAAAAAGGGCCTTGGAAATGTTTGGTGCGCCCCCCAGATCGGGCGGACACCATTTTATGATTTCATTTTTTAACTTTCTCCCAAAAAGAGTTCTGTGGACCAATGGTAGAGCTTTGGAGGCGTGGCGTATTCAGTTGGAGCTGTGCTGTTCTGAGAGAGAAGGAACTCCCTGCTTTAGCTCCTGTCTGGAAGGCCAAGAGTGAGCCCTGAGACCAGCCCAGGAAGAGGAGGAAAGGGCTGGCTTGCTACAATACAACGTCCGGAGGGAGAGGAGGAGAGCTGAAAATTTCAACAACTTTATTTACTTCTACAAAGAGTTGGAGAGAGGGGGAAAAGAGCAACAACCTGTGTGGAAGGAGGGAGATTATACAACATTCTACAGGTGGGTGTTGGTGCATTCCCCGAAAGACATTGTTTTATTGGTGGGGGAGAAAAGAAGATTTTCTTCGAGGCCCGGAACATCGCGGTGGGTGTGTTTGTGTGGAAGTGTGTGTGGGGGTCTTGCTTACAGCTAGGCCCCACACACCACTGAAGCACCCCTCCCCCATTGCCTAGCCTGGGATAGCTGGAGCTACCTGGCTGAAGATTTACTAAATCACCCTATTAAACATCGTTGGGAGTGTGTGCCTGGGTGGCTCCAGCTGTCCCAGGTGAAGACATCTTCTCCTTTCGCCCGAAGACCATCCCATAAGACTGTGCCTTGCTTTGTTTTTCCATCATCTAGGGAGTGCGTCCCAGAAAAACACCCACCCATCACTGTGAGGGGAGACCTGCCCTCACAGCTTCCCTCTTTCCCACCCCCCGCACTCTCTCTCTGTCATTTGCTCTGTCTCTCCCCTCTCTCTCTGAGAGCCCTTTCCTCCTTAATTGGAAAAACAATTAAGACAACTGAGCAGAGGGAGCAAGGCCCCTCCCCAATTGTCAACTAGGGGAGAGGTGTGCCTCATTGAGAGCTCCTCTGCTCATAAATTCAAATGAGGCCAATTTAAGAACATTAAAGCCTGTGACTTTGGGGTGGGTGTAGCCCTTAAAGGGACCCCATGATGGCGACTCCATCCACGTCGGTGGCAGGGCCAGCTAAGACATATGCGCAGGTGGCGTCCACATCTACAGCGCCTCCTGCAGCTCCTGCTGCCCTGCCACCATTCAGACTAATTACTAAGAAAAATGGGGTCAAGAGCTACACTCACCCCACAATGAGCATCGAGGAGTGCGTGCAGGCGATGGCTGGGGTAGTCGGCCCCTCGGCCATTGTCGCAGCCTCCAAGATGTCTGGGAAGGCTGTGTTCTACCTGGGGTCGGAGCGGGCGGTGTCCCTGGCCCTTGAAAAGGGGCTCACGGTGGGCGGGACGTTCCTGCCGGTGGACCCTCTCGAGGCCACCGTGCAGAGGGTCGTTCTTTCAAACGTCCCGCCCTTTGTTCCCGTTGAGCTCCTCCTCCCTCACCTACACCAACTGGGGGAGGTAAGGTCAGGGATCAACCCCATACCGCTCGGCCTCAGGGAGAACAGCCTGCGCCACGTGTTCTCCTTCCGCCGCCAGCTTTTTGTCCAGCTGGCGCGGGAGGAGACAACAGACGGATCATTTAATGTGGTGAACGAGGGGACTGCCTACCGCGTCTTCTGGACGTTGGACGGCGTGCGGTGCCAGGCCTGTAGGGAGGTGGGGCACGTTCGCAAGAACTGCCCCGCGTCCAAGGCCGCCAAACCACCGAAGGCGGCTTAGGCTGGCGCCGCCGCCACCCCTCCCCCTAGTAGCGTCCGCGTGCCGGGAGCCGTAGGTGTGCGGGCATCGTCGGGGGCCTTTGTTTTCACGGCCTCTGGCGGGGGGGAGGGAGAGCATCCGATCGGAAAGAAGGCGCGGAGGAAGGCGAAACATCTCGAGGCGGGTCCCCTCAGTGCGCCAGAAAGTTTGACCACCGCGCTCAGCCCAACCCAGTCACCGGAGAGCGCGGGGTGCCCTGAGCCCGTGCCTGAGCCCTTTTCCAATACCGCAGAGGGGCTCGGGCGCGGGCAAGATAAGAAAAAGGGGGGGTGGAGCGGGAGGCCTCAGCAGACATGGAGGTCTCCCTGCCTCCGCGCCCCCCCCAGGAACAAAAGGAGGCGCCGCTCCAATGAGGCAGAGGGGGAACAACATCCCTCCGCGGAGGAGTCGGTGCCCGCCGCTGTCCCGCGTCCCCCACCAGCGCCCCAAACTGCGCCGTAGACGGGGGGAATCTGTCCCCGGGGAGGGAGGGGCAGTTGAGGCTGCCCAGCCTCTGCCTCCCGGGGATGGCGTGGAGGATCTGCCTGTTGTGGGGGGCGTGGGGCCAGCAGAGGAATACAATGCCGCCGGGTCGAGCGTCCCGGGGACTGAGGCGGGCGGGGCCGAAAAGGCCGAACCTGAGCCCGCCCAGCCAATATCCAACTTCCCCCGGGACTTGCTCGACTCGGCAGAAATACACAGTATTAACAATTTTAATGAATCTGTACACGCTGGGCCGGGGGGTGGCGGCGGGGAGGGGGAAGAACAACAACCCTCGCCCCCTACTTTGGAGCTGGGGTACTTGGAGGACCTGGAGAATTTCTTTGGCCTGGTCTCTCCGTGTTCCCCGGTTCCTGGGGTGGAGGAGGAACCCCTTCTGCTGTCGCTTCCCGACCCAGCACCACTTTTAAAAGAGCCCAGTGGGGACTCCTCTGCCGACGATCCTGGGGGTGGGATCGGGGCAGAGCCAGGGCCGGATGGAGCGGCCGGGCCATTTGCCGTACCTCGTGCGGTCGACGGGCCGGCTGCTAGCGGCGACCTCCCGGAGGGGGACGGGGACTCGGTGGGGGACGAGGGAGAAGACCTCGAGTCCATCGCCAGTGAGGCGGTGGATCTCCTCGTGCCCGCTGCTGAGTCCCCTCTCAGTCCCGTAGAGGAACTCCGGGACTTTTTGGTCCAGAGCCAGGGTCGCCGCAACCGAACCCATCTGGCCCGGGAAAGATGGTCCGAGCCGGGACTGCTCATTGCTTCCATCCGCGTCGCCGCTAAAACCATGGCCGCGGGTGGGCCCTTATCAAAGGTGCATGGCCTTGAGCTGCGCCGGCTCAAAAAGTTCCTCGCTGGGCTGCTGAAGGAGTGGAGGTCAACAAACGACTCCACTCCCCCCCCCACAATAGGTTAGGTAGAGGTTGCACTAAGCTTTTGTCATGAAGATAACCATAGCCAGCCTCAACATCAACGGCGGCAGAGAGGCACACCGCAGATTTAACAATTTTTCGCTCCTGCGGGAGGGGAAATATGCAGTGTGCTTCCTGCAAGAAACCCACACCGTTCCGGGAGACGAAGCCACGTGGCTCCTGGAATGGCAAGGAGAGGTCCGCATGAGCCACCTCACTACCACTTCTTGTGGGGTGGCCACCTTGTTGGCCCCGCATTTTCAGCCGGAGATCTTGGGTGGTCGAGGAGCCCGTGCCAGGCCGCTTGCTGCATGTCACATTTCGCCTGGGGGACGTGCCGCTCCATCTCGTGAACGTGTACGCCCCTCAGCCCGGACCGCAGCAAACGCGCTACTTCGAAGAGGTGTCCGCTCTTCTTGGCTCCGTCGACGTCGGCGACTGCATTGTCCTCGGGGGGGATTTTAACTGCCCCGCAGAGCATGACGGCGATGGAGAAGTTGAGGGACCTGGTCGGGTCCTTCGACATGGTGGACGTCTGGCGAAATCTCCACCCCGACTCCAGCGCCTTTACTTGGGTGAGGCCTGGAGTAGGATGGTCAAGAGTCGACCGCCTTTACGTGTCTCGGGCGTACGTTTCCTGCGTCCCGGCGGCCTCCATGCAGCCGGTGCCGTGTTCGGACCACCACCTGGTGTGGGCGGAGCTCACTTCGCTACGCGCGAGGACGGGGTCCGCGTACTGGCATTTTAACAACCGGCTGCTGGAGGACGTGCGGTTCCAGGACTCGTTCCGTCGTTTCTGGGCCGACTGGAGAAGGAAGCAGGGGGGCTTCCCCTCCTTGAGGCTATGGTGGGACGTGGGCAAGGCTCACGTCCGCGACTTCTGTCAAGAGTACGCGAGGGGGTCGACCAAGGGGAGGACATCCAAGGTCGGGCGCCTAGAAAAAGAGGTGCTCGACCTGGAGTCCCGTCTCAGTCAAGTCGTCGAGGATCCGGCCCTGCGGATGGTGTACAAAGCGAAGAAGGCCGCGCTGAAGGACCTGCAGCTCGTCGGGTCCCGAGGCGCGTTCGTGAGGTCGCGGATCCGGTTCCTGCGGGATCTGGACCGCGGCTCCCCCTTCTTCTACTTGCTGGAAAAAAGACAGAGTGCCCGTAAGCAGCTCTTGATGCTGCTGGCCGACGACGGCTCTCTCGTCTCGGATCCGGAGGGCGTCAACAACAGGGCCCGTGAATATTACGGGGCTCTGTTCTCTCCGGAGCCATCCAGCGAGGAAGCGCGTAGAGTTTTGTGGGAGGACCTGCCGAAGGTCAGCCCGGAGGGCGCCGAAAATCTGGAAGCTCCGCTAAGCCTGGCGGAGCTGACCGGCGCCCTCGCCCGGCTCTCGAGGGGAAAATCCCCGGGGCTGGATGGGCTGACCGTGGAGTTCCATAGGGCGTTCTGGGACGTCCTGGGGGGCGACTACGCGCGGGTCCTGGCGGAAAGTCTGGCGACCGGGGAGATGCCCGTCTCTTGGCGCAGGGCAGTCATCGTCCTGCTGCCTAAGAAGGGCGATCTCCACCTCCTTAAGAACTGGCACCCGGTCTCCCTCCTCAGCACGGATTACAAAATCTTCGCCAGGGCGATGTCTGCTTGCCTTGGCGCGGTGCTGGACCACATGATCCACCCCGACCAGTCCTACACTGTCCCGGGCCGGACAATCCACAATAACATCCATCTGGTCTGGGACCTCATCCATCATTCCCAGGAAGCTGGTCTGTCGGTCGCCTTCCTATCCCTCGACCAAGAGAAGGCGTTCGACAGGGTGGATCACGACTACCTGTTTGGGACTCTGCGCGCTTTCGGGTTCGGGACGCATTTCGTCGCCCGGATCCGACTTTTTTACGCCACCACGGAGTGTCTGATAAAGGTTAACGGGTCCTTGACGGCGCCCCTTCACTTTGGGAGAGGGGTGCGCCAGGGATGCCCCATGTCCGGCCAGTTATATGCCATCTGCGTGGAGCCTTTCCTGCGCCACCTGCGGACGAGGTTGATGGGACTGGCTCTGCAAGGGCCGGGCGTGGAGGTCGTCCTCTCGGCTTACGCCGATGACGTGCTCCTCGCGGTAGAGGATCCCGCTGACCTGCGGAGGATACGTGAGTGCCAGGAGATTTACTCGGCCGCATCCTCTACCAGGATCAACTGGGAGAAATGTTCCGGACTCCTGGTGGGTCAGTGGCAGGTGGACTCCCTGCCGGAGGAGCTCAGGCCTTTTGCCTGGAGCACGACCCATCTCCTCTATCTGGGAGTCTACCTTAGCCCTGACGAGGAAGCCTGGCCGGCGAACTGGCTGAAGCTGGAGGCCAAGGTCACCGCTCGCCTAGGGCGCTGGACAGGACTGCTCCGAGTGCTGTCCTGCAGGAGTCGAGCGCTAGTCATAAAACAGCTGGTGGCCGCCATGCTGTGGTACCGGCTGGTCACTTTGACCCCTCCCCCTGCGTTTGTCACCAAGATACAGAAGAAGCTGGTGGACTTCTTCTGGAACAACAGGAAGCACTGGGTCTCTGCCGCGGTCTTGAGTCTCCCGCTTGGGGAGGGCGGTCAGTCGTTGGTGTGCGTCAGCACCCAGCCCGCGACTTTCCGTCTTCAGACCATGCAGAGATACCTTTACGTCGAGCCCCCTCCGAGGTGGCGTGCTCTGGCGACGTATTTCTTCCGCCAGCAGCACGGCCTCAACTACGACACGCAGCTCCTGTTTGTGAGCTTGGGGGGCGTCAGGACCGCCTTCCAGGAGCTGCCTGTCTTTTACAAGGAACTCACCCGGGTCTGGAACAAAGTCTCCACCAAGCGCAGCTCTCCACCGGCTGGAGTGGCGGCTGTCCTGCAGGAGCTGCTGCTCGGGAATCCGTACCTCCACGACCGAGGTTTTTTGTGGCGGTCGGACGAGAGGGCTGTGGCTGGTGAGGTGACCAGGGTCAGGGACCTGCTCGATGGTGGAGGAGCGGGCTGGATGGTGTCAGACACGCTGGCGCGGCACCTAAATTCCGCCAACGTCCGCCATGCGGCCGATGCCATCGAGTCGCTAAAAAGAGCTCTGGGCCCTGACTCCGTTAGGTGCATCGAGGAGGCTCAGGCACGTGGGGAGATCCCGTCCGAACTGACCTCCGTCCGGACGGAATTCCTCATCGGCGCCAAACCCCGGATCCTCCCTCGGGAGCCGGCACCTCACAACTTGAGCCGCCTCGAGGAAATCCCCTCTGTGCCTTTCAGTTCCGCGCGGAGGGGTTTCCTGTACGGGCTGCTCCTGTACACTCTCAACTTTGCCATTCTCGCCTGCCGTCCGGACACGCCATGGCGTACCATCTTGCCATCCGGAGGAGGCGGGGGTCCCCGATGGAGGGCAATCCAAGCGGGATTCCTCCCAGTATTTATCAGGGACTTGGCCTGGAGGGTGGTGCACGGAGCAGTGCTGTGCAATAAATTTTTAAGCCGGTTCACGGGCTCCCAGGCCGCCTGCAATTTCTGCGGTCTGGAAGAGTCCGTGTTCCATGTTTTTATGGAATGCACGAGGTTGCAGCCCCTGTTTTATTATTTAAAGGGGCTGCTCCTGAAATTCTGGCTGCACTTCAGTCCCACACTCCTGATCTTTGGGCACCCTGTGCGGAGCGGAGCGGGTAGGTCCGAGGGCCTCCTTGTAGGACTGCTCCTGGGCACGGCCAAGGGTGCCATCAGCCGGTCCAGGCAGCGGGCGGTCGAGGGGGTCGTTCAACCTGACTGCCTGCCTCTCTTCCGCGCGTAGATCCATGCCAGGGTGTCCTTAGAGATGGAGCACGCGTTGTCCACCGGTACGCTCGCGGCCTTCTGCGAGAGGTGGGCACCGGAGGGACTGGAGTGCATCGTCACGCCCGGCAACCAAATTTTAATTTGATTTTATGTTTTAAAGTTTAATTTGTTTTAATTGCCGGTGTTTTTAGTGTCCCCCTCCCCTTTTATAGGGGGCACTTGGAGGAAAAATATATGATTTTAGTGCCCAAAAAAAAACTTTAAAAACCCCCCAAAAAAACAAAAACAAAAAACCAAAAAAAAAACACAAAAAGAAGGGCCTTGGAAATGTTGGTGCGCCCCCCAGATCGGGGGGACATGATTTAATGATCTCATGTTTTAATTTTCTCCCAAAAAAGAGTTCTGTGGACCAATGGTAGAGCTTTGGAGGCGTGGCCTATTCAGTTGGAGCTGTGCTGTTCTGAGAGAAGGAACTCCCTGCTGAAGCTCCTGTCTGGAAAGCCTGGAGTGAGCCCTGAGACCAGCCCAGGTAAAGGAGGAAGGGGCTTGCTACATTCCAATTCATCCAGAGGGAGAGGAGGAGAGCAGAAAAATGTATCAACTTTATTACTGCTGCAGAGAGTTGGAGAGAGGGGGAAAAAGAACAACCTGAGAAAACACCATCCAGTGTGGAAGGAGGGAGAGCCATTTCGACAATCTTCAACAGGTGGGTGTGTTTTGGTGTATTCCCCGAAAGAATTTGTTGTATCGGTGGGGTGAGGAAAGAAGATCTACTCGAGGGCTGGAACATCGCGGGGGGTGTGTGTGTGTGGAAGTGTGTGTGGGGGTCTTGCTTACAGCTAGGCCCCACACACCACTGAAGCACCACTCCCCCATTGCCTAGCCTGGGATAGCTGGAGCTACCTGGCTGAAGAAACATTAATTACCCTATTTTACATCGTTGGGAGTGTGTGCCTGGGTGGCTCCAGCTACCCCAGGCGAAGACATCTTCTCCCCCCACCCGAAGACCATCTACAAAGACTGTGTTTTTTGCCATCTGGGGAGTGCACCCCAAGAAACACCCACCCATCGCTGTGAGGGGAGACCTGCCCTCGTAGCTTCCCTCTTTCCCACCCCCCCCAACTCTTTGTCTCTCTGTCTCTGTCTCTCCCCTCTCTCTCTGAGAGCCCTTTCCTCCTAATTTGGAAATAAGACAATTCAGACAACTGAGCAGAGGGAGCAAGGCCCCTCCCCAATTGTCAACTAGGGGAGAGGTGTGCCTCTTTTAGAGCTCCCTCTGTTCAAACACCAACGAGGCCATTTAACACCATTAAGGTGGGTGTGGGTGTGGCCCTTAAAGGGACCCCGTGATGGTTACCCCATCCACGCCGGTGGCAGGGCCAGCTAGGACATATGCGCAGGCGGCGTCCACATCCACGGCGCCTCCTGCGCCTCCTGCTGCCCTGCCACCGTTCAGACTTATAACAAAGAAACACGGGGTCAAGAGCTACACTCACCCCACAATGAGCATTGAGGAGTGCGTGCGGGCGATGGCTGGGGTAGTCGGCCCCTCGGCCATTGTCGCAGCCTCCAAAATGTCTGCGAAGGCTGTATTCTTCCTGGGGTCAGAGCGGGCAGTGTCCCTGGCCCTTGAAAAGGGGCTCACAGTGGGCGGAACGTTCCTGCCGGTGGACCCAGCTATTAACCAACTTCCCCCGGGAGTCGCTCTGCCCGGAAGAAACGGAAAATATGAACAATTTTAAAGATTCTGTACACGCTGGGCCGGGGGTTGGCGGCGGGGAGGGGGAAGAACAACAACCCTCGCCCCCTACTTTGGAGCTGGGGTACTTAGAGGACCTGGAACATTACTTTGACGAAGTCTCTCCGTGTTCCCCGGCTCCTGGGGTGGAGGAGGAACCCCTTCCACTGTCGCTTCCTGACCCAGCACCACTTTTAAAAGAGCCCAGTGGGGACTCCTCTGCCGACGATCCTGGGGGGTGGGATCGGGGCGGAGCCAGGGTCGGATGGAGCGGCCGGGCCGTTTGCCGTACCTCGTGCGGTCGACGGGCCGGCTGCTGGTGGCGACCTCCCGGAGGGGGATGGGGACTCGGTGGGGGACGAGGGAGAAGATCTCGAGTCCATCGCCAGTGAGGCGGTGGATCTCCTCGTGCCCGCCGCTGAGTCCCCCCTCATTCCTGCAAAGGAACTCCGGGACTTTTTGGTCCAGAGCCAGGGTCGCCGCAACCGATCCCGTCTGGCCCTGGAAAGATGGTCCGAGCCGGGGCTGCTCATCGCTTCCGTCCGCGCCGCCGCGAAAACCATGGCCACGGGCGCGCCCTTATCAAAGGTGCATGGCCTTGAGCTGCGCCGGCTCAAAAGGTTCCTCGCTGGGCTGCTGAAGGAGTGGAGGTCAACAAACGACTCCACTCCACCCCCAACATTAGGTTAGGTAGAGGTTGCACTAACCATAGCCAGCCTCAACATCAACGGCGGCAGAGAGGCACACCGTAGATTTAACAATTTTTCGCTCCTGCGGGAGGGGAAATATGCGGTGTGCTTCCTGAAAGAAACCCACACCGTTCCGGGAGACGAAGCCACGTGGCTCCTGGAATGGCAAGGAGAGGTCCGTATGAGCCACCTCACTACCACATCTTGTGGGGTGGCCACCTTGTTGGCCCCGCATTTTCAGCCGGAGATCTTGGGGGTCGAGGAGCCCGTGCCAGGCCGCTTGCTGCACGTCACGGTTCGCCTGGGGGACGTGCCGCTCCATCTCGTGAACGTGTACGCCCCTCAGCCCGGCCCGCAGCAAACGCGCTTCTTCGAAGATGTATCCGCTCTTCTTGGCTCCGTCGACGTCGGCGACGGCATTGTCCTCGGGGGGGATTTTAACTGCACCCTCGAGGCGAGGGACCGCTCCGGTGCCCCGCAGAGCATGACGGCGATGGAGAAGTTGAGGGACCTGGTCGGGTCCTTCGACTTGGTGGACGTCTGGCGAAATCTCCACCCCGACTCCAGCGCCTTTACTTGGGTGAGGCCTGGAGTAGGATGGTCAAGAGTCGACCGCCTTTACGTGTCTCGGGCATACGTTTCCTGCGTCCCGGCGGCCTCCATGCGGCCGGTGCCGTGTTCGGACCACCACCTGGTCTGGGCGGAGCTCGCTTCGCTCCGCGCGAGGACGGGGTCCGCGTACTGGCATTTTAACAACCAGCTGCTGGAGGACGTGCGGTTCCAGGACTCGTTCCGTCATTTCTGGGCCGACTGGAGAAGGAAGCAGGGGGGCTTCCCCTCCTTGAGGCTATGGTGGGACATGGGCAAGGCTCACGTCCGCGTCTTCTGTCAAGAGTACGCGAGGGGGTCGACCAAGAGGCGGGCGGCCAGGGTTGGGCGCCTAGAAAAAGAGGTGTTCGACCTGGAGTCCCGTCTCGGTCAAGTCGTCCAGGACCCGGCCCTGCGGACGGTGTACGAAGCGAAGAAGGCCGCGCTGAAGGACCTGCAGCTCGTCGGGTCCCGAGGCGCGTTCGTGAGGTCGCGGATCCGGTTCCTGCGGGATCTGGACCGCGGCTCCCCCTTCTTCTACTCGCTGGAAAAAAGACAGAGTGTCCGTAAGCAGCTCTTGACGCTGCTGGCCGACGACGTCTCTCTCGTCTCGGATCCGGAGGGCGTCAACAACAGGGTCCGTGAATATTACGGGGCTCTGTTCTCTCCGGATCCGTCCAGCGAGGAAGCGCGTAGAGTTTTGTGGGAGGACCTGCCGAAGGTCGGCCCGGAGGGCGCCGAAAATCTGGAAGCTCCGCTAAGCCTGGCGGAGCTGACCGGTGCCCTCGACCGGCTCTCGAGGGGAAAAGCCCCGGGGCTGGACGGGCTGACCGTGGAGTTCCACAGGGCATTCTGGGACGTCCCGAGGGAGGGCGACTACGCGCGGGTCCTGGGGGAAATTTTAGCGACCGGGGAGATGCCCCTCTCTTGGCGCAGGGCAGTCATCGTCCTGCTGCCTAAGAAGGGCGATCTCCGCCTCCTTAAGAACTGGCGCCCGGTCTCCCTCCTCAGCATGGACTACAAAATCTTCGCCAGGGCGATGTCTGCTCGTCTTGGCGCGGTGCTGGACCACATGATCCACCCCGACCAGTCCTACACGGTCCCGGGCCGGACAATCCACGATAACATCCATCTGGTCCAGGACCTCATCCATCATTCCCAGGAGACTGGTCTGTCGGTCGCCTTCCTATCTCTCGACCAAGAGAAGGCGTTCGACAGGGTGGATCACGACTATCTGTTCGGAACTCTGCGCGCTTTCGGGTTCGGGACGCATTTCGTCACCCGGATCCGACTTTTATACGCTGCCGCGGAGTGTCTGATAAAGTTTAACGGGTCCTTGACGGCGCCCCTTCGCTTTGGGAGAGGGCTGCGCCAGGGATGCCCCATGTCCGGCCAGTTATATGCCATCTGCGTGGAGCCTTTCCTGCGCCTCCTGCGGACGAGGTTGGCGGGACTGGCTCTGCAAGGGCCGGGCATGGAGGTCGTCCTCTCGGCTTACGCCGATGACGTGCTCCTTGCGGTAGAGGATCCCGCTGACCTGCGGAGGATACATGAGTGCCAGGAGATTTACTCAGCCGCATCCTCTGCCAGGATCAACTGGGAGAAATGTTACGGACTCCTGGTGGGTCAGTGGCGGGTGGACTCCTTGCCGGAGGAGCTCAGGCCTTTTGCTCTATCTGGGAGTCTACCTTAGCCCCGACGAGGAAGCCTGGCCGGCGAACTGGCAAGAGCTGGAGGCCAAGGTCGCCGTTCGCCTAGGGCGCTGGACAGGACTGCTCCGAGTGCTGTCCTACAGGGGTCGAGCGCTAGTCATAAACCAGCTGGTGGCCGCCATGTTGTGGTACCGGCTGGCCTCTTTGACCCCTCCCCCTGCGTTTGTCACCAAGATACAGAAGAAGCTGGTGGACTTCTTCTGGAACAACAGAAGCACTGGGTCTCTGCCACAGTCTTGAGTCTCCCGCTTGGGGAGGGCGGTCAGTCGTTGGTGTGCGTCAGCACCCAGCTCACGACTTTCCATCTTCAGACCCTGCAGAGATACCTTTACGTCGAGCCCCCTCCTAGGTGGCGTGCTCTGGCGACGTATTTCTTCCGCCAGCAGCACGGCCTCAACTACGACACGCAGCTCCTGTTTGTGAGCTTGGGGGGCGTCAGGACCGCCTTCCAGGAGCTGCCTGTCTTTTACAAGGAACTCACCCGGGTCTGGAACAAAGTCTCCACCAAGCGCAGCTCTCCACCGGCTGGAGTGGCGGCTGTCCTGCAGGAGCTGCTGCTCGGGAATCCGTACCTCCACGACCGAGGTTTTAGGTGGCGGTCGGATGAGAGGGCTGTGGCTGGTGAGGTGACCAGGGTCAGGGACCTGCTCGATGGCGGAGGAGCGGGCTGGATGGTGTCAGACACGCTGGCGCGGCGCCTAAATTCCGCCAACGTCCGCCATGCGGCCGATGCCATTGAGTCGCTAAAAACAGCTCTGGGCCCTGACTCCGTTAGGTGCATCGAGGAGGCTCAGGCACGTGGGGAGATCCCGTCCGAACTGACCCCCGTCCGGACGGAATTCCTCATTGGCGCCAAACCCCGGAACCTCCCTCGGGAGTCGGCGCCTCACAACGTGAGCCACCTCGAAGAAATCCCCTCCGTGCCTTTCAGTTCCGCGCGGAGGGGTTTCCTGTACGGGCTGCTCCTGCACACTCTCAACTTTGCCATCCTCGCCTGCCGTCCGGACACGCCATGGCGTACCATCTTGCCGTCCGGATGAGGCGGGGGTCCCCGATGGAGGGCACTCTACGCGGGAGTCCTCCCAGTATTTATCGGGGACTTGGCCTGGAGGGTGGTGCACGGAGCAGTGCCGTGCAATAAATTTTTAAGCCGGTTCACGGGCTCCCAGGCCGCCTGCAATTTCTGTGTTCTGGAAGAGTCCGTGTTCCATGTTTTTACCGAATGCACGAGGTTGCAGCCCCTGTTTTATTATTTAAAGGGGCTGCTCCTGAAATTCTGGCTACACTTCAGTTCCACACTCCTGATCTTTGGGCACCCTGTGCGGAGGGGAGCGGGTAGGTCTGAGGGCCTCTTCGTAGGACTGCTCCTGGGCACGGCCAAGGGTGCCATCAGCCGGTCCAGGCAGCGGGCGGTCGAGGAGGTCGTTCAGCCTGACTGTCTGCCTCTCTTCCGCGCGTACATCCACGCCAGGGTGTCCTTGGAGATGTTTTTAGTGTCCCCCTCCCCTTTTATAGGGGACACTTGAAGGAAAAAAAATAAGATATTAGTGCCCAAAAAAAAAACTTTAAAAAAAACCCCAAAAAACAACAAAAAAAACCCCCAAAAAAACACAAAAAGAAAGGTCCTTGGAAATGTTTGGTGAGCCCCCCAGATTGGGGGGACACGATTTAATGATTTAATGTTTTAATTTTCCCCCAAAAAGAGTTCTGTGGACCAATGGTGGAGTGTTGGAGGCGTGGCCTGATCAGTTGGAGCTGTGCTGCTGTGAGAGAAGGAACTCCCTGCTTTGCTCCTGTCTGGGAGGCCTCGAGTGAACCCTGAGACCAGCCCAGGAAGAGGAGGAAGGGGCTGGCTTACTACAATTCAACGTCCAGAGGGAGAGGAGGAGAGAAGAAAATTTCTCACTTATTACTGCTACAGAGAGTTGGAGAGAGGAGGAAAAGAACAACCTTAGAAAACACCATCCAGTGTGGAAGGAGGGAGAGCCATTTCTACAGGTGGGTGTGTTTTGGTGTATTCCCGGAAAGACTTTGTTGTATCGGTGGGGGGAGGAAAGAGGAACAGCGCGGGGGGTGTGTGTGTGTGTAAGTGTGTGTGGGGGTCTTGCTTACAGCTAGGCCCCACACACCACTGAAGCACCCCTCCCCCATTGCCTAGCCTGGGATAGCTGGAGCTACCTGGCTGAAGTATTACTAATCACCCTATTTAACATCGTTGGGAGTGTGTGCCTAGGTGGCTCCAGCTACCCCAGGTGAAGACATCTTCTCCCCCCACCCGAAGACCATCTACAAGGACTGTGTCTTGCTTTTTTTTCCATCATCTGGGGAGTGCACCCCAGAATAACGCCCACCCATCGCTGTGAGGGGAGACCTGCCCTCGCAGCTTCCCTCTTTCCCAGCCCCCACACTCTCTCTGTCACTCTCTGTGTCTCTCCCCTCTCTCTCTGAGAGCCCCTTTCCTCCTTAATTTAAAGTTAATTAAGACAACTGAGCAGAGGGAGCAAGGCCCCTCCCCATTCGTTAACTAGGGGAGAGGTGTGCCCCATTAAGAGCTCCCTCCGCTCAAAACACCAACGTGGCCAATTAAAGACCTTTAAGGCCTGTGACTTTGGGGTGGGTGTAGCCCTTAAAGGGACCCCGTGATGGCGACCCCATCCACACCGGTGGCAGGGCCAGCTAAGACGTATGCGCAGGCGGCGTCCACATCCATGGCGCCTCCTGCGCCTCCTGCTGCCCTGCCACCATTTAGACTTATAACAAAAAAACACGGGGTCAAGAGCTAAACTCACCCCACAATGAGCATCGAGGAGTGCGTGCGGGCGATGGCTGGGGTAGTCGGCCCCTCGGCCATTGTCGCGGCCTCCAAGATGTCTGGGAAGGCTGTATTCTTCCTGGGGTCGGAGCGGGCGGTGTCCCTGGCCCTCGAAAAGGGGCTCACGGTGGGCGGGACATTCCTGCCGGTGGACCATCTCGAGGCCACCGCGCAGAGGGTCATCATTTCTAATGTCCCGCCCTTTGTTCCCGCTGGGCTCCTCCTCCCTCACCTACACCAACTGGGGGAGGTAAGGTCGGGGATCAACCCCATACCGCTCGGCCTCAGGTAGAACAGCCTGCGCCACGTCTTCTCCTTCCGCCGCCAGCTCTTTGTCCGGCTGGCGCGGGAGGAGACGACGGAGGGAAGTTTTAATGTGGTGCACGAGGGGACTGCCTACCGCGTCTTCTGGATGTCGGACGGCGTGCGGTGCCATGCCTGTAGGGAGGTGAGGCACTTTTGTAAGAACTGCCCTGCCTCCAAGGCCGCCAAACCACCGAAGGCGGCCAAGGCTGGCGCCGCCGCCACCCCTCTCCCTATTTGCGTCCGCGTGCCGGGAGCTGTGGGTGCGCGGGCATCGTCGGGGGCCTTTGTTTTCACGGCTTCCGGCGGGGGGGAGGGAGAACGTCCGATCGGAAAGAAGGCGCGGAAGAAGGCGAAACATCTCGAGGCGGGTCCCCTCAGTGCGCCAGACAGCTTGAACACCGCGCTCAGCCCAACCCTGACACCGGCGAGCGCGGGGTGCCCTGAGCCCGTGCCCGAGCCCTTGACCAATATCACAGAGGGGCTCGGGCGCGGGAAAGAAAATTTGACCTCTGGTGCCATAAAGACGCACTTCGAGCGTTTAAGTCGGAGTCCCACTCTGTCCAAACACAGTAAAACCTCTTCCAGGTTGTTCAGATGTTCCTTGGAGTCACGACCGGTCATCAGGATGTCATCTTGGAACACGACGTTTCTGGGAACGGACTTCAGTAGACTTTCCATATTCCTCTGGAATATTGCTGCAGCCGAGCGAATTCTAAACGGGCACCGGTGGTAAATAATCAGTCCTTTGTGCGTGTTAATGCACGTAAGTCTCTTCGACGTCTCGACCAGCTCCTGCGTCATATAGGCCGACGTCAAGTCCAGTTTTGTGAATGACTTCCCTCCGGCTAGCGTCGCAAGCAAGTCATCAACCTTCGGTAAAGGGTACTGATCTTGTTTCGAAACCCTGTTGATCGTAGCCTTGTAGTCTCCACAGATTGATTGTGCCATCACTTTTCAACACAGGAACAATGGGGCTGGCCCCTTCATTAAATTTGACCGGTGATATGATCCCTTCACGCTGTCCAGTTCAATTTCAACCTTCTCCCTCATCATATACGGCACTGCCCAAGCTTTAGGATGGACGGGTCTTGCATCTGAGTCCACGTGGATCTGCACCTTGGCTCCCGTGAAGTTGCAGATACCCGGTTCGAACAGCGAGGGGAACTTGCTCAGTACTTGGGCACATGTATCTCCCTCTGATGACAACGCCTTTATGTTGTTCTAGTCGCATCTGATTTCCTCCAACCAGCTCCTGCTGAGCAGCATTGGGCCATTGCCTGGAACAATCCACAGCGGTAACTCATGAACCGCACCGTTATATGACACATTACATTGTGCACTGCCAATCACCTTTATCAGTTCTTTGGTGTACGTGCGCAGCTTGGTGTTAACAGGGCTCAGCCTGGGCCTCACAATCTTAGTATCCCATAGCTTATTAAATGCCCTCTCGTTCATGACTCACCCGTGTCCAGTTCCATCAACACTGGTATCTTGTTAAACTTCACATTAATCAAAATTGGTTTACTCTTGGTTATGAAAGAGTACAGTCCATACACTTCCTCCTCTGGCATCTCGGACTGCGTATCTGGATCCGCGCTAGTCTGACTCTCATCCTCCACGTGGTGTGTCGCAGCTCTCTTGCTCATCTGCGGACACTTGTGCTGGAGAAGCCCCACTCTCAGACAGTCTTTGCAACTATATTGCTTAAATCGGCACTGCTGGTGCCGATGATTTCCCCCACAACGCCAACACGGAGAAGTCGGATACATTCCCGCTGGCGGACTTTGGGCAGCCACAGGTTTCGCAAACACAGCCGGATAGGCCCTGCCATGTGTTGCTCTGCCGAACGCTGAATCAATCGCAATTACAGTACTTGCCGAGGTTCGGTTCTTCCCCGATATTTGCTTTAAACTCCTGTCCATCGTTATACATGATTGAGCGATCTAGATGGCCCTTTTTAAATTCAACTCCTCCACTGTCAGAAGTTTGTGCAGGATCACCTCGTGGTTGATACCGATAACAAAGAAGTACCGCAGCATAGAAACATAGAAACAGAGAAAATAGGTGCAGGAGTAGGCCATTCAGCCCTTCTAGCCTGCACCGCCATTCAATGAGTTCATGGCTGAACATGCACTTCAGTACCCCCTTCCTGCTTTCTCGCCATACCCCTTGATCCCCCGAGTAGTAAGGACTTCATCTAACTCCCTTTTGAATATATTTAGTGAATTGGCCTCAACTACTTTCTGTGGTAGAGAATTCCACAGGTTCACCACTCTCTGGGTGAAGAAGTTTCTCCTCATCTCGGTCCTAAATGGCTTACCCCTTATCCTTAAACTGTGACCCCTGGTTCTGGACTTCCCCAACATTGGGAACATTCTTCCTGCATCTAACCTGTCTAAACCCGTCAGAATTTTAAACGTTGCTATGAGGTCCCCTCTCATTCTTCTGAACTCCAGTGAATACAAGCCCAGTTGATCCAGTCTTTCTTGCTAGGTCAGTCCCACCATCCCGGGAATCAGTCTGGTGAATCTTCGCTGCACTCCCTCAATAGCAAGAATGTCCTTCCTCAAGTTAGGAGACCAAAACTGTACACAATACTCCAGGTGTGGCCTCACCAAGGCCCTGTACAACTGTAGCAACACCTCCCTGCCCCTGTACTCAAATCCCCTCGCTATGAAGGCCAACATGCCATTTGCTTTCTTAACCGCCTGCTGTACCTGCATGCCAACCTTCAATGACTGATATACCATGATACCCAGGTCTCGTTGCACCTCCCCTTTTCCTAATCTGTCACCATTCAGATAATAGTCTGTCTCTCTGTTTTTACCACCAAAGTGGATAACCTCACATTTATCCACATTATACTTCATCTGCCATGCATTTGCCCACTCAGCTAACCTATCCAAGTCGCTCTGCAGCCTCATAGCATCCTCCTCGCAGCTCACACTGCCACCCAACTTAGTGTCATCCGCAAATTTGGAGATACTACATTTAATCTCCTCGTCTAAATCATTAATGTACAGTGTAAACAGCTGGGGCCCCAGCACAGAACCTTGCAGAACCCACTAGTCACTGCCGGCCATTCTGAAAAGTACCCATTTACTCCTACTCTTTGCTTCCTGTCTGACAACCAGTTCTCAATCCATGTCAGCACACTACCCCCAATCCCATGTGCTTTAACTTTGCACATTAATCTCTTGTGTGGGACCTTGTCGAAAGCCTTCTGAAAGTCCAAATATACCACATCAACTGGTTCTCCCTTGTCCACTTTACTGGAAACATCCTCAAAAATTTCCAGAAGATTTGTCAAGCATGATTTCCCTTTCACAAATCCATGCTAACTTGGACCTATCATGTCACCATTTTCCAAATGCACTGCTATGACATCTTTAATAATTGATTCCATCATTTTACCCACTACTGAGGTCATGCTGACCGGTCTATAATTCCCTGTGTTCTCTCTCCCTCCTTTTTTAAAAAGTGGGGTTACATTGGCTACCCTCCACTCGATAGGAACTGATCCAGAGTCAATGGAATGTTGGAAAATGACTGTCAATGCCTCCACTATTTCCAAGGCCACCTCCTTAAGTACTCTGGGATGCAGTCCATCAGGCCCTGGGGATTTATCGGCCTTCAATCCCATCAATTTCCCCAACACAATTTCCCGACTAATAAAGATTTCCCTCAGTTCCTCCTCCTTACTAGACCCTCTGACCCCTTTTATATCCGGAAGGTTGTTGGTGTCCTCCTTAGTGAATACCGAACCAAAGTACTTGTTCAATTCGTCTGCCATTTCTTTGTTCCCCGATATGACTTCCCCTGATTCTGACTGCAGGGGACCTACGTTTGTCTTTACTAACCTTTTTCTCTTTACATACCTATAGAAACTTTTGCAATCCACCTTAATGTTCCCTGCAAGCTTCTTCTCGTACTCCATTTTCCCTGCCCTAATCAAACCCTTTGTCCTCCTCTGCTGAGTTCTAAATTTCTCCCAGTCCCCGGGTTAGCTGCTATTTCTGGCCAATTTGTATGCCACTTCCTTGGCTTTAATACTCTCCCTGATTTCCCTTGATAGCCACGGTTGAGCCACCTTCCCTTTTTTATTTTTACGCCAGACAGGAATGTACAATTGTTGTAGTTCATCCATGCGGTCTCTAAATGTCTGCCATTGCCTATCCACAGTCAACCCCTTAAGTATCATTCGCCAATCTATCCTAGCCAATTCATGCCTCATACCTTCAAAGTTACCTTTCTTTAAGTTTTGGACCATGGCCTCTGAATTAACTGTTGCATTCTCCATCCTAATGCAGAATTCCACCATATTATGGTCACTCTTCCCCAAGGGGCCTCGCACAACGAGATTGCTAATTAATCCTCTCTCATTACACAACACCCAGTCTAAGATGGCCTCCCCCCTAGTTGGTTCCTCGGCATCTCTGTCAACACCATCCCGCTAGACGTCTGAGGTCGGCGCTCTGGACCTTCGATCGAACGTGTGTATAAAACCTGTATCTCGAGATGATGGTGCCATTGTATGGCTTGACGTGCTCCCGTATCAATGTACACAACTCCTCCTATGTTTTCTCTGTTGGATCACTAAGCAGGAGTAGATCCTTTATCAGACCGTAGATCTTTGAACCGTACACAGTGAGGAACACGGCCCGGTGCCGATCTGCATCGTCGACCCTCTTGATTTTGTTGGCCATGAAGTACTGGTTCAAACAAAGTCTGCCCAATCTTCTCCCTCCACGAATTGCTCTAAAAATCCAATCATGCTCATTTTGCAAACAAAGTTTCTTGTATTCTCGTCGCCAAATGTTATGAATGCAATAAAGGTACAAACTAGGTAAAGTACTGTTTAACTGAGCAAGGTACAACTTTGCCCTGCTTTATTACGGCCCAAAGTGCCTGACTCACAAAAAGGCTGGCCTTTTACACCAAAGCAGCACCATGTGCGTGCTGCTCAGTGGCTTCCAACAATGACACCATCTGGTGGCTACAAACCGCATGTACATACATGACAGGGTCACAGTCTCAGGATATGGGGTAGGAAATTTAGGACCCAGATGAGGAGAAATGTTTTCACTCAGAGTGGTGAACCTGTGGAATTCTCTACCAAAGAAGACTGTGGAGAGACCAAGTCACTGAATATATTTAAGAAGGATGATAGGTCCTTACTATCGAGTATAAATGCACATGAGGCCCATGCTTGAGAGAAGGTCAGTCTGTGACCTGTCCTTTATTCCTTAGCACTCAAGTGATGGAAGTGGGTGGAGCTTCCCCTTTTATATCTGAAGGTCCAGGTTAGGAGTGTCACCCACAAGTTAACCACCTGGTGGTCATTGTTCTCACAGTGTACAACTTAGATCAGATTATACATGGGTTACAATGCTGGTTGAATACATGACATCACCTCCCCCCCAAAGTCTTATTGTGATCACAGGTTGAGTCTCTCTGGTGGTTTATGCTCTCTTGTAGGGCGCCTGAGTTGGGGCTCCGGTTGTTGGGCGCTGGCCTGAGTCTGCTGTTTGCGTTGCCTCAGGCCTGTCCGACTGCCCATAGTGACTGGGCTCTGCTCCCTTTGGTTCCGGTGTTCGGTCACCTGTGGTGGAGTGAACTCTACATCGTGTTCTTCCTCTGCTTCTTCTATGGGGTTGCTGAACTTTGTTTTTGTTTGATCCACGTGTTTGCGGCAGATTTGTCCATTGTTAAGTTTAATTACCAGAATCCTATTTCCCTCTTTGGCAATCACAGTGCCTACAAACCATTTGGGCCCTGCAGCGTAGTTGAGGACAAAAACAGGGTCATTTGCATCAATACATCGCACCCTCGCATTCCTGTCATGGTAGTCATATTGTGACTGGCGCCTGCTCTCGACAGTTTCTTTCATGGTGGGGTGTATAAGGGATAACCGGGTTTTGAGCATCCTTTTCATTAGCAGCTCTGCGGGTGGAACCCCTGTGAGCGAGTGTGGTCGGGATCTGTAGGCCAACAGGAAGCGTGATAAGCGGCTTTGTAGGGAACCACTTTGGATTCTGAGCATCCCCTGTTTGATTATCTGCACTGCTCGTTCTGCCTGGCCGTTTGAGGCTGGCTTGAAAGGTGCCGTTCTGACATGGCCAATTCCATTGCCTGCCATGATGTCCTGGAATTCAGTGCTTGTGAAGCACGGGCCATTGTCGCTGACCAAGATGTCCGGTAGACCGTGGGCGGCGAACATTGCCCGTCGATTTTCTACCGTGGCAGAGAATGTGCTTGAATTTAAAATGTCACACTCGATCCATTTGGAGTAGGCGTCTACTACAACCAAAAACATTTTTCCCATGAAAAGACCTGCGTAGTCCACATGGATGCATGACCAAGGCTTGGCGGGCCATGGCCAGGGGCTAAGGGAGGCTTCCCTGGGCACATTGCCCAGCTGGGCACACGTGTTGCACCTGCGAACACAAAGTTCCAGATCTACGTCTCTCCCTGGCCACCAAATGTGTGACCTGGCAATTGCCTTCATCATGACAATGCCCGGGTGCTCATTATGGAGTTCTCTGATGAACACCTCTCTGCCCATCTGGGGCATGACTACGCGGTTTCCCCACAGTAGACAATCGGCCTGAATCGAGAGTTCATCCCTGCGCCTGTGAAATGGTTTAAATCCCTGTACGTGGCTGCCCAGTCCCCATTCAGGACACATTTCTTGACTAGAGACAATAGCGGGTCTCTATTTGTCCAGACTTTAATCTGACGGGCTGTCACGGGTGAGCCTTTGCTTCCGAAAGCTTCAACAGCCATGACCATCTCAGCAGCATGCTCGGTAGCCCCCTCAGTGGTGGCTAGTGGAAGCCTGCTGAGTGCATCAGCGCAATTTTCAGCACCCGGTCTGTGCCGAATTGTATAGTCATAGGCAGCTAACGTGAGTGCCCACCTCTGTATGCGGGCCGATGCGTTTGCATTTATGGCCTTGTTGTCAGCCAAAAGGGATGTTAGGGGTTTGTGATCTGTCTCCAGCTCAAATTTCCTGCCAAACAGGTACTGGTGCATTTTCTTTACTGCATATACACATGCGAGCGCCTCCTTTTCTACCATCCCGTAGCCCCTTTCTGCCTGGGACAGACTTCTGGAGGCATAAGCTACCGGCTGTAACTGACCCTTGGCATTAACATGCTGCAACACACACCCGACACCATAGGACGACGGATCGCACGTTAACACAAGTTTCTTACATGGGTCATATAGCGTTAACAGATTGTTGGAACATAACAAATTGCCTGCTCTATTAAAAGCCCTTTCCTGGCTGTCCCCCCAGACCCATTCGCGACCTTTGCGTAGGAGCACGTGTAGCGGCTCTAGCACCGTGCTCAATGTGGGAAGAAAGTTACCAAAATAGTTCAGGAACCCCAGGAACAAATGCAGCTCCGTCGTGTTACGGGGTCTGGGTGCTCTCTGGATCGCTTCCGTCTTGGACGCAGTAGGGCTGATCCCGTCTGTTGCTACCCTCATCCCCAGGAATTCTATCTCTGGAGCTAGGAAGATGCACTTCGTCTTTTTCAGTCGCAGCCCTACCCGGTCTCGTCTAAGTAGCACCTCCTCCAGGTTGTGGAGATGTTCTTCAGTATCGTAACCCGTGATGAGAATGTCGTCCTGAAAAACCACCGTCCCTGGAATCAACTTGAGGAGGCTTTCCATATTTCGTTGGAAGATCGCGGCGGCCGAGCGAATCCCGAACGGACATCTGTTGCACTCAAACAACCCCTTGTGTGTCGTGATGGTGGTCAGCTTCTTTGACTCACTCGCTCGCTCTTTGGTCATGTAAGCTGAGGTCAGGTCCAATTTTGAAAAAAGTTTGCCACCGGATAGCGTCGCAAAGAGGTCCTCCGCTCATGGTAGCGGGTACTGGTCTTGGAGTGACACCCGATTGATGGTGGCCTTGTAATCGCCACATATCCTGACCAACCCATCCGCCTTGAGCAGGCGGTCCAATTCGCCTTCTATCTTTTCCTGCATCACGTACGGCACCGCTCTGGCCTTGTGGTGTACTGGCCTGGTGTCCGGGTTTATGTGAATCATTACCTTGGCCCCCATGAAAGTGCCAATGCTGGGTTGAAATAATGAGACAAATTTGTCCAGGATCTGTGAGCATGATACTCGCTCCACAGAGGAAATTGCATTGACATCGCCCCATTTCCAGTTTGTGACAGCAAGCCAACTCCTCCCCAGTAGTGCGGGACCGTCCCTCGGGACAACCCAGAGTGGCAACCTGTTCTCCGAAACTTTGTGGGTCACGACTACCGTGGCGCTGCCTAGCACCGGAATGATCTCCTTTGTGTATATCCGTAGCTGTGCGTCAATCGGCGATAATTTTGGCCTCCTGGCCTTGGACGTCCACAACTTTGATACCCATCAGGGACTGGCTGGCCCCCGTGTCTAGCTCCATTGATACTGGGATGCCATTGAGGAGCACTTTCATCATTATCGGTGCCGTCCTGGTGTATGAACTGTATACGTGCTCCACATGAACTCGCTGAACTTCAGCTTCCAGCGATTTCCCCCAGCATTCATTTCTGCAATTTCTGAAGGTATTTTGCTCATCTCTGCAAACTCCGGCTGAGTATGTGCCTCTACGCCTCCAACAAGAGCTGTTGTTGGAAACAAAAGGTCCCTTGCCAGTCGATCGTCCCTGACTGCCCCGTGACTGTCCTTGAGGTGTTGATGGCCCCATTACTGGCCGCATTGTCCCTTGCAATGGCGTGAATCGCCATTCAGCTTGCCATTGTCTCTGTCGAACTCCCCCTCTGGGTTCGACTACATGTTGGGGCATGCCTGACTGCCCTTGTCTACCTGGAGAACTGTGTGCTGCTTTAACAATGTTGAATCTCTGTCCCAACCATTCCTTAACACAGTACCTCTCGTCTGTTCTGCTAGTGGCCATGCTCGCGAGGTTTAAATCCCAGTTTCTTGTCGCCATTGATAGGTCCTTACTATACAGTATAAATGCACACGAGGCCCATGCTTGAGAGAAGGTCAGTCTGTGACCTGTCCTTTATTCCTCAGCACTCAAGTGATGGAAGTGGGTGGAGCTTCCTCTTTTATACCTGAAGGTCCCGGTGAGGAGTGTCTCCCACAAGTTCACCACCTAGTGGTCATTGTTCTCACAGTGTACAACTTAGGTCAGATTATACATGGGTTACAATGCTGGTTGAATACATGACAAAGGAGATAGGGTGTGAGAGGACCGACTGCTCCTATTTTCTATGTTTCTATATATTGAGCCATCGCTTTCTATCATAAGCCTCCCTTTTTTCTTTATCCTACCCTGTATGCCCCTTAACATCCAGGGGGCTTTAGATGTGATAGTCTCACTCTTTTTCTTCAAGGTTGAGGGATGATCTAATCTATTTCCTGTGGTGGTGGAATCGAGAACAAGGGGACAAAATCTTATATTTAGAGCTGGGCTGTTGAGGGAGAAAAGTAGGAAGCACATTTTCACACAAAGCGTAGCAAACATTTGGAACTCTCTGCCCCAAAAGCTGCGGATGCAGTCCAACTGGAGCTTTTGAGACTAAGATTGATAGATTTTTGTTGTGTAAATGTATCAAGCGATTATGGAAAAAGCCGGGATAATGTAATTAAGATACAGATCAGCCGTGATCTAATTGAATGGTGGAATAGACTAGAGGGGCTGAATGGTTTCCTCCTGTTCATAATGTTCTTCCCTCGCTCACTTTCTGCATCAAACTACTTTCAGGCAAGTTTATCCTCCCTGGCAACTAAATATGTCACTCGCAATATTTCTCTGATTGGATAGTTCACAATTTTGGAAAGTTTGTTTCTGATTCTAACTCAAAATTCTCTGGTAATCAATCCCTGCTGACTCACACCCTGTTTTTTTTTAAATAAATTCGTAGACAATCGTTTCCAATTCTTTGTCAAGTCACAAACGCCAGAGGTCACCCTGCACCAGTCAAGGATCACTCTGCGCCAATGCTCTTAGCCAAAAGGCCTAGAGCCACTGCACCGTTCCTGGAAGTACTGCAATACCAGGTTCGTGCCATGGAGGTGGATGGGTCAGGTCCCCCACACACCTCCGTGGAGGTGGATGGGTCAAGCCATCCCACCCACCTCCTCCCCTGTTTTTGTTCTGATTGGTTCAACGGATGTTTGTGTCCAATCAGTACGGAAGTGTCGGAGCCCCCAGGAATATCTGCTGGTTTAGTACAATCAGCCCAGAACGCAGGGTACAGGGCAGAGAATCAGCACACCGCCCTGCGCATGGACTGAGAGCCACAGAATCAGAACAGGGCCCTGCTAACGGACTGAGAGGCACAGAATCAGAACAGGGCCCTGCTAACAGACTGAGAGGCACAGAATCAGTAGAGGGCACAACAAAAATACCCAGAGCGCAGGGCTCAAGAATCATACGGTCCGCACAAGGCACAGCTCACAGACCGAGAAGAGATGTTCGCTTGGTAAAAGATTGTGCACTAACTGCTTCCCCCAGCCTGTCGAAGGAAGCAACAATGATCGGACTGATAGTGCTGGCTCTTGTGTGTGGAGGGGTCACTGCAGGTGAGTAACGGGGTGTGAGAGGGTCAGTGAGAGCTGGGTACTGGGGCATTAACCCTGGAGTAATGGGGTGTGAGAGGGTCAGTGAGAGTTGGGTACTGGGGCATTAATCCTGGGGTAATGGGGTGTGAGAGGGTCAGTGAGAGCTGGGTACTGGGGCATTAATCCTGGGGTAATGGGGTGTGAGAGGGTCAGTGAGAGCTGGGTAGTCAGGAAATGGTGTTAGGGAAATTGAAGGGACTGAAGGCTGATAAATCCCCAGGGCCTGATAGTCTGCATCGCAGAGTACTTAAGGAAGTGGCCTTAGAAATAGTTGATGCATTGGTGGTCATTTTTCAACATTCCATGGACTCTGAATCAGTATCTATGGACTGGAGGGTAGCTAATGTAACACCACTTTTTAAAAAAGGAGGGAGCGAGAAAACAAGGAATTATAGACCGGTTAGCCTGAAAACGGTGGTGGGTAAATTGCTGGAATCAGTTATTAAAGATGTAATAGCAGCACATTTGGAAAGCAGTGACAGGATCGGTCCAAGTCAGGATGGATTTATGAAAGGGAAATCATGCTTGACAAATCTTCTAGAGTTTTTTGAGGATGTAATTAGTAGAGTGGATAAAGGAGGACCAGTGGATGTGGTGTGTTTGGATTTTCAAAAGGCTTTTGACAAGGTCCCACACAAGTGATTAGTGTGGAAAATAAAGGCACATGGTTTTGGGGGTAATGTTTTGACGTGGATAGAGAAATGGTTGGCATACAGGAAACAAAGAGTGGGAATAAACGGGTCCTTTTCAGAATGGCAGGCAGTGACTAGTGGGGTGCCGCAGTGTTCAGTGCTGGGACTGCTGCTATTTACAATATACATTAATGATTTAGACGAAGGAATTGAATGTAATATCTCCAAGTTTGCAGGTGACACTAAGCTGGCTGGCATGTTGAGCTGCGAGGAGGATATTAAGAGGCTGTAGGGGAATTTGGACAGGTTAGGTGAGTGGGCAAATGTATGGCAGATGCAGTATAATGTGGATAAGTGAGAGGTTATCCACTTTGGTGACAAAAACAGGAAGTCAGATTATTATCTGAATGGTGACAGATTAGTAAAAGGGGAGGTGCAACGAGACCTGGGTGTCATGGTACATAGGTCATTGAAGGTAGTCATGCAGGTACAGCTGGCAGTAAAGAAAGCAAATGGCATGCTGGCCTTCATAGCTAGGGGATTTGAGTATAGGAGCAGGGAGGTCTTGCTGCAGTTGTACAGGTCCTTGGTGAGACCACACTTTGAGTATTGTGTGCAGTTTTGGTCTCCTAATCTGAGGAAGGACGTGCTTGCTATTGCGGGAGTGCAGCGAAGGTTCACCAGACTGATTCCCGGGATGGCAGGACTGACATATGAAGAAAGACTGGATCGGCTGGGCTTATACTCACTGGAATTTAGAAGAATGAGAGGGGATCTCATAGAAACATATAAAATTCTGACGGGACTGGACAGGTTAGATGCAGGAAGAATGTTCCCGATGTTGGGGAAGTCCAGAACCAGGGATCACAGTCTAAAGATAAGAAGTAAGCCATATAGGACTGAGATGAGGAGAAACTTCTTCACCCAGAGAGTGGTGAACCTGTGGAATTCTCTGCCACAGAAAGTTGCGGAGTTCAGTTTGTTGGACATATTCAAAAGGGAGTTAGATGTGGCCCTTACGGCTAAAGGGATCAGGGGGTATGGCGAGAAGGCAGGGGTAGGGTACTGAGGTTGCATGATCAGCCATGATCATATTGAATGGCGGTGCAGGGTCGAAGGGCCGAATGGCCTGCTCCTGCACCTATTTTCTATGTTTCTATCCTGTCAGATTTTATATGTTTCTATGAGATCCCCTCTCATTCTTCTAAATTCCAGTGAACATAAGCCTAGTCAATCCAGTCTTTCTTCATATGTCAGTCCTGCCATCCCTGGAATCAGTCTGGTGAACCTTCGCTGCACTCCCTCAATAGCAAGAATGTCCTTCCTCAGATTAGGAGACCAAAACTGCACACAATACTCCAGGTGTGGTCTCACCAAGGCCCTGTAGAACAGCAGCAAGACCTCTCTGCTACTATACTCAAATCCCCCCGCTATGAAGGCCAGCATGCCATTTGCTTTCTTTACTGCCTGCTGTACCTGCATGCCTACCTTCAATGACTGATGTACCATGACACCCAGGTCTCGTTGCACCTCCCCTTTTACTAATCTGTCACCATTCAGATAATCTGCCTTATTGTTTTTGCCATCAAAGTGGATAACCTCACATTTATCCACATTATACTGCATCTGCCATGCATTTGCCCATTCACCTAACCTGTCCAAGTCCCCCTGCAGCCTCTTAGCATCCTCCTTGCAGTTCGTCCTGCCACCCAGCTTAGTGTCATGTGCAAACTTGGAGATATTACATTCAATTCCTTCGTCTAAATCATTAATGTATATTGTAAATAGCTGGGGTTACAGCACTGAAACCTGCGGCACCCCACTAGTCACTGCCTGCCATTCTGAAAAGGACCCGTTTATTCCCACTCTTTGCTTCCTGTCTACCAACCATTTCTCTATCCACGTCAATAGATTACCCCCAATATCATGTGTCTTAATTTTGCACACTAGTCACTTGTATGGGACCTTGTCAAAAGCCTTTTGAAAGTCCAAATACACCACATCCACTGGTTCGCCCTTGTCCACTCTACTAGTTACATCCTCAAAAAACTCTAGAAAATTTGTCAAGCATGATTTCCCTTTCATAAATCCATGCTGATTTAGATCGATCCTGTCACTGCTTTCCAAATGCGCTGCTATTTCATCTTTAATAATTGATTCCAGCAATTTACCCACCACCGATGTCAGGCTAACTGATCTATAATTCCTTGTTTTTCTCTCCCTCTTTTTTTTAAAAAGTGAGGTTACATTAGCTACCCTCCAGTCCATAGGAACTGATCCTGAGTCTATAGAATGTTGGAAAATGATGACCAATGCATCCACTATTTTTAGGGCCACTTCCTTAAATACTCTGGGATGCAGACTATCAGTCCCTGGGGATTTATCGGCCTTCAGTCCCTTCAATTTCCCTGATACCATTTCCTGACTAATAAGGATTTCCCTCAGTTCCCCTTCTCTCTAGACTCTCGGTCCCCTAGTAATTTCGGGAGGTTATTCGTGTCTTCCTTAGTGAAAACAGAAGTAAAGTATTTGTTCAATTGGTCTGCCATTTCCTTGTTCCTCATTATGAATGCATCTGATTCTGACTGCAAGGGACCTACATTAGTCTTCACTAATCTTTTTCTCTTCACATATTTATAGAAGCTTTTGCAGTCAGTTTTTATGTTCCCTGCAAGCTTCCTCTCATACTCTATTTTCCCCCTCCTAATTAAACCCTTAGTCCTCCTCTGCTGAATTCTAAATTTCTCCCAGTTCTCCGGTAATGCGGTTTGAGAGGCGCAGTACCAGGCTGGGAACTAGGGCATTAACACTGGGGTAATGGGGTGTGAGAGGGTCAGTGAGAGCTGGGTACTGGGGCATTAACCCTGGGGTAATGGGGTGTGAGAGGGTCAGTACCAGGCTGGTACTGGGGCATTAACCCTGGGGTAAGGGGGTGTGAGAGGGTCAGTGAGAGCTGGGTACTGGGGCATTAAACCTGGGGTAATGGGGTGTGAGAGGGTCAGTGAGAGCTGGGTACTGGGGCATTAACCCTGGGGTAATGTGGTGTGAGAGGGTCAGTACCAGGCTGGTACTGGGGCATTAACCCTGGGGTAATGGGGTGTGAGAGGGTCAGTGAGAGCTGAGTACTGGGGCATTAAACCTGGGTAATGGGGTGTGAGAGGGTCTGTTCCAGGCTGGATACTGGAGCTGCAGAGGGACAGATAGACCATGGTGGGCCGGGTAACTGAGGGACAGGGAGACGGTGCTGGAGAATGAAGAGTGAGGGAGACCTTGGGTGGGGGTGGTCTGAGGGACAGAGTGCTGGAGAGTGGAGAGAGAGAGTGTTGAGGGGGACTAAGGGACAGGGACACGGACACACGAGAGTGGAGGGAGCATTGGGGATAGGGGACACTAAGGGACAGGGAGACGGGGCTGGAGAGTAGAGAGAGGGAGAGACGATGGGGGACTGAGTGTTAGGGTCATGATGCTGGAGAGTGCAGAGGGAGAGAGGAACGCAGCAGGAGCAGGCTATTTAGCCCCTCGAGCCTGTTCCACGAACCATTTAGATCATGGCTGATCGGTACTTCAACTCCATTTGCCTGTCTTTGCTCGATACCCTTACCTAACAAAATGCTATCTCAGTTT
Source organism: Pristiophorus japonicus (assembly GCF_044704955.1). NCBI lineage: Eukaryota > Metazoa > Chordata > Chondrichthyes > Pristiophoridae > Pristiophorus > Pristiophorus japonicus. The sequence goes on from NC_091995.1 coordinate 57,155,067, forward strand.
TGAAAGCTCCAATTGATTGCTGTTGAGGCGAGCGTTCCACATTTCTCTATCTTCGTGTGAAGAAGTGTTTCCTGATCTCCCTCCTGAATGGTCAAGTTCTAAGTTTGAGATTATGTCCTTGTTCTTGATTCCTCCACCAGAGGGAGCAGTTTCCCTGGATCGGTTCTATCAAATACTTTTAATATCTTAAACACCTCGCAACAACAACTTGTATTTATATAGCGGCTTTAACATAGTGAAACGTCCCAAAGTGCTTCACAGGAGTATTACGCGATTAAAAATTTGACACCGAGCCACATAAGTAGAAATTAGCGCAGGTGACCAAAAGTTTGGTCAAAGAGGCATGTTTTAAGGAGCGTCTTAGAATCATAGAAATTTACAGCACGGAAGGAGGCCATTTTGGCCCATCGTGTCTGCGCCTGCCGACCAATAGCTATCCAGCCTATCCCACTTTGCAGCTCTTGGTCCATAGCCCTGCAGGTTACAGCACTTTAAGTGCACATCCAAGTATTTTTTAAATGTGGTGAGGGTTTCTGCCTCTACCATCCTTTCAGGCAGTGAGTTCCAGAACCCCATCACCCTCTGGGTGAAGACATTTTCCCCTCATATCTCCACTAAACCTCCCCCAATTACTTTAAATCTATGCCCCCTGGTTGTTGATCCCTCTACCTAGGGAAACAGGTCCTTCCTATCTGCTATATCCAGGCCCCTCATAATTGTATACACCTCAGTTAGGTCTCCCCTCAGCCTCCTCTGTTCCAAAGAAAACAGACCCAGCATCTCCAATCTTTCTTCATAGTCAAAATTTTCCAGTCCAGGCAACATTCATGTAAATCTCCTCTGTACCCTTTCCAGTGCAATCACATCTTTCCTGTAATGTGGTGACCAGAACTGCACACAGTACTCCAGCTGAGGCCTAACTAGTGTTTTATACAGTTCACGCATAACCTCCTTGCTCTTGTATTCCATGCCTTGACTAATAAAGGCAACTGTTTCTATGCCTTCTTAACCACTTTATCTACCTGGCCTGCTACCTTCAGGGATCGGTGGACTTGCACTCCAAGGTCCCTTTGTTCCTCTACACTTTTCAGTGACGAATGTGTGTTCCCTTGCCTTGTTAGACCGCCCAGGATGAATTACTTCACACTTATCTGGATTGAATTCCATTTGCCACTGTTCTGCCCACTTGACCAGCACATAGAAATAGGAACAGGAGTAGGCCATACGGCCCCTCGAGCCTGCTCTGCCATTCAATAAGATCATGGCTCATCTGATCATGGACTCAGCTCCACTTCCCTGCCAGCTCCCCATAACCCCTTATCCCCATATCTTTTAAGAAACTGTCTATTTCTGTCTTAAATTTATTCAATGTCCCACCCTCCACAGCTCTCTGAGGCAGCGAATTCCACAGATTAACAACCCTCCTGAGAGAAGAAATTTCTCCTCATCTCTGTTTTAAATGGGTGGCCCCTTATTCTAAGATCATGCCCTCTAGTTCTAGTCTCCCCTATCAGTGGAAACATCCTCTCGGCATCCACCTTGTCAAGCCCCCTCATAATCTTATACGTTTCGATAAGATCACCTCTCATTCTTCTGAATTCCAATGAGTAGAGGCCCACCCTACTCAACCTTTCCTCATAAGTCAACCCCCTCATCCCCAGAATCAACCGAGTGAATCTTCTCTGAATTGCCTCCAAAGCAAGTACAGGCAACTCTCAATTATCCGTACACGGATCTAATGGAGAACCCGCTGCCATGGCACTTTTTAAAAACTCTGATTCTGTCCTGTGTACAGCTGCACACGACCATTAAACCCACCCCACACACAGTCCTGCGCTGACCACTTTCTGCACTTGTCCGCCGCCCGGCCTCGGGGGTAAGTGAAGCCAAGTCTCATTCGACCTCCAGAGGTTGAAGCCTTTAGACTGGCCCTTTCACCTTTCAGCCTCGCCGCTGGGCCTGATCGTGGCACTAGCGGGGAATGAGCTCGGGTTTCTAGGCAGGATCTGGGGACCCTGCATGCTGGCACCGTCCGGCTTGTCTGTGCTCTTTCTCCGCCGACCGATGACTGCCGAAGGATTGGATTGGTGTTCGAACTAGTATCAACATTGATTTGAGGGAGGGGTTGTTGACTCCAGAAATTTAATCTAGAATCAAGTTTTAAATTTGGGACCCAAACAGTCTTGGCAAGTACGTGCACTCGCCCTAGCGGCAAAATCGTTTACCCAGAATAGCCCGATCCCCGAGAGCCCTGGATAATCGAGAGTTGCCTGTATATCCTTTCGTAAATATGGAAACCAAAACTGCATGCAGTATTCCAGGTGTGGCCTCACCAATACCTTTATATAGATGTAACAAGACTTCCCTGCTTTTATACTCCATCCCCTTTGCAATAAAGACCAAGATACCATTAACCTTCATGATCACTTGCTGTACCTGCATATTATCCTTTTGTGTATCATACACAAGTACCCCCAGGTCCTGCTGTACTGCGGCACTTTGCAATCTTTCTCCATTTAAATAATAACTTGCTCTTTGATTCTTTTCTGCCAAAGTGCATGACCTCACACTTTCCAACATTATACTCCATCTGCCAAATTTTTGCCCACTCACAGCCTGTATATCAGTACATTGATATCTTCCTGCAGTCTGCAGCTTTTTTCTTCATTATCAACCAGATAGCCTATTTTAGTATCATCTGCAAACTTCTTAATCATACCCCCAACATTTAAGTCCAGGTCATTGATGTATACACAAAACGCAAGGGACCCAGCACTGAGCCGTGCAGAACCCCACTGGAGACAGCCTTCCAGTCACAAAAACACCCATCAATCATTACCGTTTGCTTCATGCCTCTGAGCCAATTTTGGATCCAACTTGCCACTTTGCCCTGGATTCCATGGGCTGTTATTTTCGTGACCAGTCTGCCATGTGGGATCTTATCAAAAGCTTTGCTAAATCCAAATACACTGCATCATAAGCACTGCCCTCTCATCAACCCTCCTGGTTACCTCCTCGAAAAATGCAATCAAGTTAGTCAGACACGGCCTTCCCTTAACAAATCCATGCCGACTGTCCTTGAGTAATCCATGTCTTTCCAACTGAAGATTTATCCTGTCCCTCTGGATTTTTTCCAATAATTTTTCCACCTCGAGGTTAGGCTGACTGGCTGTAATCACTCGGTCTAACCCTTTCTCCCTTTTTAAACAAAGGTGCAACATTAGCACCACTTCAGTCCTCTGGCATTATACCTGTAGCCAGAGAGGATTGGAAAATGATGGTCAGAGCCTCTGCTATTTCCGCTTTTGCTTCTCTTGACAGCCTGGGATATATTTCATCCAATCCTGAGGATTTAACCACTTTCAAAGCTGCTAAGCCCCTTAATACTTCCTCTCTCACTATGTTTCTCATCTAATATTTCACACTCCTCCTGCCTCATTGCAAAGTCTGCATCGCCCCTCTCGTTTTTGAAAACAGATGCAAAGTATTCATTAAGAATCATATCCACGTCTTCTGCCTCCACACACAGATTTCCTTTATGGTCTCTCATAGGCCCCACTCTTCAGTTATCCTCTTGCTCTTAATGTATTTACAAAACATCTTTGGGTTTTATTTGCCAACAGTCTTTCATGCTGCCTCTTTGCTTTCCTGATATCTTTTTTAATTGCACCCTTGCACTTTGTGTACTCCTCTAGAGTTTCTGCAGTATTGAGTTCTCAGTATCTGTCATAAGCTTCCTTTTTTTTCTTTATCCCACCCTGTATGTCCCTTAACATCCAGGGTGCTCTAGATTTGTTAGCCCCACCCTTTTTTTTCAGGGAACGTACTTGCCCTGTGCACTCAGGATCGCCTCCTTGAATGCCTCCCAGTGCTCTGACACTGATTTACCATCAAGTAGCTGTTTCTAGTCCACTTTGGTCTTGAACGAGGAAAGAAAGGTTGAGAGGCGGAGAGGTTTTGGGAGGGAGTTCCAGAACTTGGGGCCTAGGCAACAAAAGGCATGGCCACCAATGGTTGAGTGATTACAATCAGGGATGCGCTGGAGGGCAGAATTAGAGGAGCGCAGACATCTCGGGGTGGGGCTGAATGAGATTATAGAGATAGGGAGGAGCGAGGCTATGGAGTGATTTGAAAATAAAGGATGAGAATTTTAAAATCGAGACGTTGCTTAACCGGAAGCCTCTAGTTTACGTAGGGTAGAATGGGAGGCCGCCCAGGTGTGAGTTGGAATAGTCAAGTCTAGAGGTAACAAAGGCACGGATGAGGGCTTCAGCAGCAGATGAGCTGAAGCAAGGCCGGAAACGGGAAATGTTACGGAGGTGGAAATAAGCGGGCTTAGTTATGCTGCGGATAAATGGTCAGAAGCTCATTTTCCCCCTCAAACTTCTAAACTTGAGGGAACACAAGCCAACCTGACCTCAATTGAACCCTTTAAGCCCCGGTATCATTCTGGTGAATCTGCACTCGGCCCCGGTGTGAAATCTTTTATCTCATAATACTCCTGTGAAGCACTTTGGGACGTTTCACCACAGCTCCAGGTGGGGTTTAACCAGAACTTTATGGAGCTGGGACATAACTTCCCCCATCCCTCTGTATTGCAGCCCTGGCGATAAAGGTCCACATTCCATCAGCCTGTTTAATTACTTTGTATCCCTGACCACCAGCTTTGAGTGATTTCTGTCCCTGGGCCCAAAATAGAGAGAGAGTGTGCATGTGCGTGCGTGGTCCATGCCCTGATGTGTGTGTGGAGGGAGGGGGGGGGGGGGGGCGGGGTGTATGGGGTCCATGCCCTGATGTGTGTGTGTGTGTGGGGGGGGGTGTATGGGGTCCATGCCCTGATGTGTGTGTGGAGGGAGGGGGGGGGGGGCGGGGTGTATGGGGTCCATGCCCTGATGTGTGTGTGTGTGTGGGGGGGGGTGTATGGGGTCCATGCCCTGATGTGTGTGTGTGTGGGGGGGGGGGTGTATGGGGTCCATGCCCTGATGTGTGTGTGTGTGTGTGTGTGTGTGGGGGGGTATGGGGTCCAAGCCCTGAGGTGAGGGTGTGTGTGTGGGGACCATGCCCTGATGTGTGTGTGTGTGGGGGGGTATATGGGGTCCATGCCCTGATGTGTGGGGGGGGGCGCGCGTGTGTATGGGGTCCATGCCCTGATGTGTGTGGGGGGGGGGGTGTATGGGGTCCATACCCTGATGTGTGTGGGGGGGGGGGGTATGAAGTCCATGCCCTGGTGTGTGTGTGTATGGGGTCCATGCCCTGATGTGTGTGTGTGTGGGGGGGAGGGGTGTATGGGGTCCATGCCCTGATGTGTGTGTGGGGGGGGGGGTTGTATGGGGTCCATGCCCTGATGTGTGTGTGGGGGGGGGGGGGGGTTGTATGGGGTCCATGCCCTGATGTGTGTGTGTGTGTGGGGGGGGGGTGTATGGGGTCCATGCCCTGATGTGTGTCTCTGTGTTTCAGGCTCTCACTCTCTCCGGTATTTCTTTACCTCAATGACCCCGATCCCCGGTCTGCCGGAGTTTGTGGCTGTCGGTTACGTGGACGATGCACAGATTGTTCACTATGACAGCGATCGGAAGGAGGCGATTCCGCGGCAGCGGTGGATGGAGGAGAGCCAGGACGCCGAGTACTGGGATTGGATCACACAGACATCGCGGGGCCAGCAGCAGAGAATGAAGGTCTATAGTCAGACCTTCCTAACCCAGACCAACCAGACCCCCGGTGAGCCCCCCCACCCCATGTCTCTCTATTTCTCCCGCCCCCCCCCCCCCCATCACCACACCATGTCTCTCCATTCCCGCCATCCCCCATCACCACACCATGTCTCTCCATTCCAGCGCCCCCCCACCCCGTGTCTCCACTCCCCGCCCCCCGCCCATGTCTCTCGGGGGACGGGCTCGCTCTCCGGGCCGGGCTGTGATTGGCTGTGTGTGTGATTGACAGGGATCCACACCTATCAGACGATGTACGGCTGTGAGCTGCGGGATGACGGCACCACCGGTGGGTTCCATCAGTACGGCTGGGACGGCAATGATTTCATCAGCTTGGACACGGCGCACTTGGTGTGGGTCATCCCGCTACACTGGGGGGAGAGCACCAAGCGCAACTGAGACCAGGACACGGCCCTGGACCAGCAGCAGTACAAGGTTTACCTGGGGCTGATCTGCATCGAGTGGCTGAAAAAATACCTGAAGGCTGGAGGTAGAGAACTGAGAGCTGGTGAGTGAGTGATGGGGAGGGGAGGGGAGGGGGGTGAGAGAGGAGGAGGGAAGAGGAGGAGGGGGGTGAGTGAGAGAGGATGGAGGGGAGGGGAGGGGTAGAGAGGGGGGGAGAGAGGAGGGAAGGGGAAACGAGGAAGAGAGGGGGAAGAAGGGAGGAAGAGAGGGGGGAAGAGAGGAGGGAAGGGGGAGAGTGAGAGAGCAGGGGGCTGGGGAGTGAGAGAGAGGGGTGCAAAAGAGGGAGTGAGAGGGGGATGGGAGGTGGGTATAAGGGCGGGATGGGGGGAGAGAGTGAGATCGGGGGGGCAGAGGGACGGTGTGGGCGTGTTTGGGGGGTAATGAGAGAGCGGGATGGCGGGTGAGAGTGTGGGGGTTGTGTGCGGGGGGTGGGAGAGCAGGGGGGAGCAGAGTGAGTCGGGGTGGAGTGAGAGCGTTGGGGGGGTGGGTGCAGAGCGAGGGGAGGGTGGAGTGAGAGTGAGGGGGGCAGAGTAAAGGGGGGGCAGTGAGAGCGCAGGAGAATGTAGAGTGAGAGGGGGGGACATCGTGCGTGGGGGGGGAGTGAGAGCGGGGGATGGGCTGGAGGGAGTGAGAGTGAGGGGGGGCGGAGTGAGTCCAAGCTGGCGGGGGGGGGCGGGGAGTGAGTGCGAGAGGAGGGAAGAAGGGCGGGGAGAAAGAGAGAGGGGGGGATTGAGAGGGGAGGGGGGGGAAGTAAGAGCGAGGTGGGGTGGTGAGAGCGGGGGGGGGTCGTGTGTGGGGGTAGTGAGAGCTGGCGGGGGGTGGTGAGAGCAGGGGGGGGAAGCAGAGTGAGGGGGTGGAGTAAGAGCGGTGGGGGGGCAAGTAAGAAGGGGGGTAGTGAGAGCAAGGGGGGGGGTGGGAGTCAAAAAGGGGGGAGTGAGAGTGGGCGGAGAGGGTGAGAGTGGGCGGGGGTGAGTGAGGGGTGAGAGCGGGGGTAGGGGGAGATTCAGAGCAGGGGGGGAGGATGAGAGCGAGGAGGGGAATGGGGGGAATGAGAGCAGGGAGGGAGAGAGAGAGCATGAGAGCAGGAGGATGGAGTGAGAGAGCGAGGGGGTGGGGGGGGAAGAGGAGGAGTGGGGGAGGGAGTGAGTGCGAGAGGAGGGAAGGGCGGGGAGAGGAGGGGGGAGTGAGAGCGGAGGGGGAGAAAGCGGTGGGGGGTAGTGAGAGCTGGCGGGGGTGGTGGGAGCAGAGTGAGAGAAGTGGAGTTAGAGCGGTGGGGGGAGGAAAGTAAGAAGGGGGGTAATGAGAGCAAGGGGGAGGGAGTGGTAGTCAAAAGTGGGGGGGTGGGGTAGTGAGAGCGCCTGGGGTGGGGGGGGGGGGGGAGAGCGGGAGGTGGGGGGGGGGAGGAGGAGAGTGAGAGCGGGGGGAGAGGAGGAGTGTGAGGGCTGGGGGTGCGGGGAGTGACCGAGAACAAGGGTGGGGGGTGAGTGAGAGCGGGAGAGAAACGAGAGCGGTGCAGTTGGGTGGGAGAATGAGCGGGGCAGGTGGGAGTGAGAGGAGGGAAGGAGGAGTGAGGGAGAGGAGGGCAGGGGGCAGAGTGAGAAGTGGGGGAGTGAGAGCGAGGGCAGCGCGAAGGGTAAGAGATGGGGGGGTGGGGGTAAGTGAGAATGAGCCGGGTGGAGTGATCGTGGGCAGGGGGGGGGGGGGAGTGGGAGAGAAAGCGGGGGGGGGGGAGAAGATTGAGGGCAAGGGGTGGGGGAGTGGGAGCAGTGGGGGGTGGGAGTGACTGAGAACGAGGGTGGGGGAGTGAGAGGTGCGGTGAGAGCTGTAGGGGGTGAGTGAGAGCAGTGCGGAAAGAATGAGAGCGGGGAGGAGAGTGACTGAGCAGTGGGGTGGGGGAGTGAGAGCGGGGGGGAGTGAGGGAGAGAGGGGATGGAGAGAGGAGGGAAGGGGGGAAAGTGAGAGGGAGTGGGGCAGGGAAGGGAGGTAAAAGAGGGAGTGAGAGGGGGAGGCGAGGAGTAAGAGCGAGGTGGGGTGGGGGGAGTGAGAGCAAGTGGGGGCGGGAAGGGTAAGAGCGGGGGAGGGGGTGAGAGTGAGAGCGGCGGAGGAGGAGTAAGAAGTGGTGTAGTGAGAGCAAGAGGGGTGGTAGTGAGAGAGCGGGGTCAGGAGTGAGCGTGGGGTAGAAGTGGGGGGGGCAAGACACAGCGCGGGGTGGGGGTCTGGGAGTGAAGGTGGGGGTGGGGGGGGGGAAGAGTGAGATCGGGAGGAGGAAAGGGAGCGGGCGGGGGTTGGAGTGACTGAGAACGAGGGTGCGGGTATGGGAGGAGAGCAGAGCAAAGGGGGGTGGAGGGGCCAGTGAGAGCGAGGGGAGGGTGGAGTGAGAGAGTGGGGGAGGGGGGAGGTGGAGTGAGAGCGGGGGAGAAGTGAGGGGGGAGAGGGACTTGGAGCGGAGGTTGGGGGAAGAGTGAGTGAGTGCGGGGTGGGGGGAGAGGAGAGTGGGAGAAGAGGATAGAGAGCGGGGTGGAGAGGAGAGTGAGAGCGTAAGGGGGGTGGGCGAATGAGAGCAGGGGAGAGGGGTAGTGAGAGCGGTGGCGGGGGGTAGTGAGAGTGAGGGTGGGCACTGGGCATCGGTGCGTGTGGTGGGAGGTTCCTGTACTAACTCTCCTTTCACTCTCACTCTCACTCTCTCTGGGTTCATGTACTAACTCCTCTCTCTCTCTCGGAGTTCCGGTACTAACTCCCCTTTCTCTCTCCCTCTCTCTCTTTCTCTCAGGGTTCATGTTCTAACTCCTCTCTCTCTTTCTCTCTCGGGGTTCATGTACTAACTCCCCTTTCTCTCTCTGTCTCTCTCTCCCTCTCTCTCTCTCTCTCGGGGTTCATGTACTAACTCCTCTCTCTCTCTCGGAGTTCCGGTACTAACTCCCCTTTCTCTCTCCCTCTCTCTCTTTCTCTCAGGGTTCATGTTCTAACTCCTCTTTCTCTTTCTCTCTCTCTCTCTCGGGGTTCATGTACTAACTCCCCTTTTTCTTTCTCTCTCTCGGGGTTCATGTACTAACTCCCCTTTTTCTCTCACACTCTCTCTCTCTCTCTCTCTCGGGGTTCCTGTACTAACTCCCCTTTCTCTC